>NC_052512.1:40350645-40398110 GCF_014356525.2 Nilaparvata lugens
GTCAAAAACATTTTTTTAATTTCCAATGATTGATAGATACCCAAAAGTCAAATTCTTTTATATTAACAGCCCATTTTTTATATTCTCAAGAGAAGGGATGTTTAAAACCTTTATGGTCGCTCACACCATTAGCATCCACCAACCTTGCCACCCACTGAAGCTTGCAGCTCCTGAACACATGCCTTGTATCCCCAAAAATTCCCTAATGTAATGCTTTTTGTCTGTCATCTTGAACTTGAAAAATTTCATTTCGTGAAAACTGTACTTGTTCTATAGTTGTTATTGTCTCTCTAAGGGCCATTTGCACAGTGACAGTTTAAACGAAAATTCCATCTTAAACTGGATTAAATCCATATCAAGTCTCGTTTGTTATAATGTGTTACATTATGAGTTTAAGCCACCAGCTGATTAAATTCAGTTTAAGCTTTGACTGTGCAAATGGCTCTTAATTCGGTAATTCTCTTTCAACTGATACAGCTCATTGGGGTTTTCAGGGTAATCTCCTAGATTTCTACATTTATTGAGCATGCTTGACTTATTATGCAACCTCAAATAAATAAATAAATCAACTTTATTAATCAACTTTAAATGCATAAAAAAACGGTGCTTGTACAATTTTTTTCCTTTACATATTCTGACAACATGAAAATCTTAGTTTATTGACAATGCTCTACAAAATGTTTTGAGTTATGTGCAATACAAGTTCATAGAGCTGGTCGCTGGTTGATTCAAACAAATCTCGAATCATTATTACAAATACGAAGTATGGCAACGTTTGATGGACCTTCATGAGGAGTGAAATTTATTTACTATATGAGAATTGGCAACACAGCTCAGCGGACCAAACATAGGAGCACATTTCACGCAGCAATTATAATATTGAAGGACCTTCTTGAGGAGTAAAATTTGCATGCAACTCTAATGTTGGCGCCAAATCACTCAAGACCCAACATAGGAGTAGATTTTATATAGCAAAATTATATAAGCACTTTGGAGGTTAGAAAGGACCATCATGAGGTGAATAACTTTACAAGGATCTAGATTAATTAAGGATGAATATATCATAAATTGAGTGGAATATAACCATTCAGCAAGTCAAGTTCTTCAGGTATAACATAATAGTTTCATTTTGTGACTATCTGATCAAATTTAAAATGGGGGGTCCCGGGGAACTACATAAGAGTTGAAATTTTACTGGACCAACAACAGGCACAAAAACGTAAATATATATATATATATATATCTATATATATATATATATATATATATATATATATATATATATATAAACAGGATACACACTTGACAGGCCAGAATTAAATGAAGCAATCAATTCTTCGACAAACAAATCAATCCATAATACAATCAACAGCCTAAAAAATAAGAATTCTAAACAACTGGGGATTTGTTTTCTAAATGAAAGGCTGAAAAGACATAACTTCACTAATCATGGGTTGCATCTAAATCGATCTGGCAAAGTAATCTTTTGTAATAGATTGGCAGAGCTGATTGAAAGCTGTTTGCAATCCTCAGGTTTAAAAACAGTCAAAAAAACAAATAACGATTTTTTAGTAAATTGGCTCAAAACAGGGAAAGGGAAATAGCTACAAATGCTAGAGATAGAGTAGCACAAGATGGTAAGGTTTTTAGTATTTATCATCAAAATATTCAGTATCTTCGCAACAAAATTGACAGATTAGAATAATTTCTTAAACAGGAGGATCCTGACATTGTTATTTTCACAGAGCATGGCTTAAAAATAAAGGAAATGAATCAAATTAGGATTCCAGGCTATTCACTGAGATCAGAATTTTGTAGAATAGCTCATAGAAGTGGTGGTGTATGTATATTCACTAGCAATGCTAAACATACCCAAACTTATGAACTGGATTTTGTTAAGAGATTTTCTGTTGAGATGGATTTAGAGGTGACGGGACTAAGGTTAAAAATTGATGATCGATTTGAGGTAGCAGTGTTAGGTATCTATAGGTCACCAAATGGAGACTGGCAAAAATTTTGTGAGCTGCTCCATACACTTTTGGAAATTACAACCGCTCGTTTCACAAATGTTATAGTAGTAGGAGATTTCAATACCGATTTTGCCAGGCAGGATAAAATGACAGAGGACATTGGAGATATTATTAATATGAATAATTTAGAAATTAAGGTCCACAAATATACAAGAGTAACTCGAACTTCACAGACAATTATTGATAATATCCTCACAAATATAGAAGGTTGTAATGTCAGGTTAGGTAGCTCAGATCTATCAGATCATAACTATCAAATTTTAGATGTTAAGTTGCAGGGCCAGAATCCAAGCAGAAAAAAAACTTTTGTGAAAGAAATTCAGCAATATGAGCTAGGAAATATAAATTGTTTGAAGCAGGAACTGCTTCAAGAAAATTGGAGTAGTGTTTATAACAGTTGTAACCTAAATTACAAATATAAGCAATTCATTGATACTCTAAGATTTCACATTAGTGTATGCTGTCCAATAAAAAAAGTCAAAGTAAAAAGTAAATTAAACAAAGTAGATGAATGGATAACTGAAGATATTCTTACTCAAAGAAATATTGTTAGGGAAGCTTATGAGGAATTAAAATTAGTGAGGGATGTTCCGAGTGAAGTCAAATACAAATGTCTAAAGAAAAACTATGCAAAAAAGTGAGGAAAGCTAAGTGTAAGAAAACAGCTGAAATATTAACAACTAGTACCAATTTTAACTCTGCTGTTTGGGAGGTAATTAATAGAAATAGGAGAGCAGCTCAAGAAGATACAGTTACTAATGTCCCTAGGATAATCGATGAACATGGAAATTATATGGATGATAGTATAGACATTTGTAACTTTTTCAATAAGTATTATCAACAGGTTGCATATAATCTCCAAAAGTCACTGAACACTAATACTTATAATACAACTACATTAAATGCTGAGCCAATTGAAAAGGTATTTAAATTTCATCCATTATCAAGAGATGAGTTGTCAAGAATAATAAAACATTTGAATAACAAAAAAACAGTAGGATTGGATGGGGTCTCAAGCAAAATTTTAAAAGAATGTGAAAATGAATTACTGGACCCTTTATTGCATCTCCTTAATACTTCACTAGAGCAGGGTATTTTCCCTGATGATCTGAAACAAGGAAAAATCTTGCCAATTTTCAAGAGCGGTGATTCTGAAAGAGTTGAAAATTATAGACCCATTAGTATTCTAAATGTAATGAGTAAAATTTTTGAAAGAGTAGTTTTAAATAGGCTATTGATGCACCTGGAAGAAATTAATTTCATATGTGATGAACAGCATGGGTTCCAGAAAGGGAAATCTACTAAGACTGCAATAGTATCCCTTGTTGAAAGACTAATGGATATAAGAGATTCAGGTGAGAAGGCAGCCGCAATATTTCTTGATTTATCCAAAGCTTTTGATTGTGTGAACCATAGAATATTATTGGAAATACTAAAAACTGTAGGTGTGAATGGTATAGAACTAAAATGGTTTGAATCATATCTCATAGGTAGAAACCAGTGTGTTGAGCTTACCAAGGTGGATGGGAATGAAATAGTAAAAATTAAATCTCAAAAACTGGAGGTCCAGGCTGGAGTACCTCAAGGCTCAATTCTGGGTCCCTTACTGTTTCTGTTGTATGTGAACCAATTACCAAAAGAGTTAAAAGATCACAGAGCTCTGTTGTTTGCTGATGACACATCGCTTATCTTTAACAATTATTTATTAGATAGTCTAGAAATAAATGCTTTTACTGGAGTACAGTCAATTGTCCAATTCTTGAAGCAAAGGCAATTAACAATAAATAGTTAGAAATGTCAATTCCAACAATTCATAAGTAAATATAATTCAGTAGAGGATAGAGAAATAAATGTGTTTGTAGAGGAAAATGAATTAGACCAAGAAGAGAAAGTAGCATTCTTGGGAATTTTATTGGACAGGAAATTAACATGGCTTCCTTACATTGAGAGGATATGTAATAAGATATCATCTGGGGTATTTGTCCTGCGGCAGCTTGCTAGGCTGAATGATAAAAAACTACTGTTAACTGCTTACCATGGACTTATACTATCTCATATTAGGTATGCTATTTTAGTATGGGGTAATTCATCTCAACAAAATATGGACAGGGTGATTAAGATTCAAAAGAAGGCACTCAGATGTAAAGAGAAAGTGAATAGGTTAGACTCTTGTAGGCCTTTATTTAAAAAGCTTGGTCTATTAACTGTGCCATCTTTGTATGTATATGAAGTTGTAATGCATGTGAAAACGAGTGGTGTGATCCAGAATTCAGATGTTCATGAGTATAATACGCGAAACAGAGCAGATTATCATATAATGGGTCACAATAGTAGGTTATTTGAACAAAAACCAGATTATATTGGTAGGAAATTTTATAACAAGCTACCTCAAATCTTGAAAAGTAATGATGCTTTGAAGATTTTCAAAAAACAAATTAAAAAATATTTAGTTGATAGAGCTTTTTATAGTGTACAAGAATTCCTTTCAAACCTAAACTATGTTGAACTAAACTACTTAGTGTTAGAATTATTATGTAATAACATGACTTGTCTTATACTCCATGACTGGAGTCTTTAGGACGTAATCTTAAAAAAAAAAAAAAAAAAAAAACACGACACGGATAGATTAAAAACACTTAAAAACTAACATTTAAACAAGAATTTTCGGAGAGGTGGGCCCCCTTTGTCAATCAACCAGGAATTTGGCTGATTGACAATAATGTTCAAATCTCACCACTTCACTTCCTGGTTGATTGACAAAGGGGGCCCACCTCTCCGAAAATTCTTGTTTAAATGTTAGTTTTTAAGTGTTTTTAATCTATCCGTGTTGTGTGTATCCTGTTTATATTTATATTATTTCTATTTGGTGTTTCCCGATGTATGTGAGAAGTGTTTTAATATACAGTTGTCTTAAATTGTGCACAGGGAAGTCCGAGAACAAATTCTCGTTTAAATGTTAGTTTTTAAGTGTTTTTAATCTATCCGTGTCGTGTGTATCCTGTTTATATATATATTAGTTCTATTTGGTGTTTCCCGATGTATGTGAGAAGTGTTTTAATATACAGTTGTCTTAAATTGAGCACAGGGAAGTCCGAGAACAACAGCGATGTGGGATATCTGGGTTCTTTTTACTTTCTTTGCCCTATTACCATAGGTAAGGAAAGTATTGCTTTCCAAAAAAATTAAGGTACCCTAATTTCAAGTTTTCTATACATTTCAAGGTCCCCTGAGTCCAAAAAAGTGGTTTTTGGGTGTTGGTCTGTGTGTGTGTGTATGTGTGTATGTCTGTGAACACGATAACTCCATTCCTAATCAACCGATTGACTTGACATTTTAAACTTAAGGTCCTTATACCATGAGGATCTGACAATAAGAAATTCAATAAAATTGAATTCAAAATGGCGGATAATTACTAAAAAATCATGTTTTTCACGGTTTTCTCGAAAACGGCTCTAACGATTTTCTTCAAATTTATACCATGGATAGCTATTTATAAGCCCTATCAACTGACATGAGTCTCATTTCTGGAAAATTGCAGGAGCTCCGTAATATTCTTGAGAAAAATGGCGGATAATTACTAAAAAAACCATGATTTTCAAGATTTTCTCAAAATAACTTGACCGATTTTTTTCAAATTCATACTCTGGATTGTTATTTATGAGCTCTATGAACTGGCATGTGTCTCCTCACTGGGAAACTAATGGGGGGTCCACCCCATCCTTGAGAAATGGACTTAGTAACCTCCTTCTCGTGCATGAGGTTGGTAGGTAGCGCAGTTCATAAAAAGAACACATAGTCGAGATATTTCATCTGTAGAACAGCTGTTTTGACGACTTTAAAAAAATAACGACTAAAAAAATCATCGAGTTTCACAATAATTTACACAAAAGAAAAAGTACTCTGAAAACAATTATATATACACATAATATACAGAAGTCTGATCGTAGTTTCAAATATGAGCAAGGAAAGTTGTGTGAGTGTACCACACCAGATTTTTCAAGAATTTCTTGTGAAATGGTGCGCTGGGTAACTGAGAGGCTCCAGACTAGCAGATGACACCCCTCCCCAGACAATGATACCATACTGTAACACCATAAGCATGGTATACTCTATAACTTAATCTGGTATCAAGTACTTGGCTCAACTGAGATATACTGAGGTCCACGTTATAATGACACTATTTGTTCAACTTTGGTTTTGCTATCCTTGTCTATCATTCAACAAAGCCGGTGGTACTATCCTTTTCTAGGTCCACAATGGTGCCAATTATGTTTTTTGACAATGTAGAAATATGATTAATTAATGCAGAGAATCGACATCGCTATTCTTCTATCTTCATCCACTGTCATTATAACGTGGACCTCACTATAGACCATACAGCATCCGTCTTATCCTTTGCTTGACACACTGCATATGTGGTGCCCAACTCAGCTGATGGTCAAAAATGAGTTTAGAGCGTGCTCTAGAAGTGTCTGATGTTTTGTAGTTGCCTGAAGATCATCATGTCGTTGGATACCGAAAATTTAAGAGGATTGTGTTGTATCTAATAAATATTTCAAAGAATAATTGACCGAGCGATGTGAGGTCTAAGATTCAAGTCGACGGTTTGGCATTTCTCTTAATGTTTATATGTTGCACATTCACGGCGAAACGCGGTAATAGATTTTCATGAAATTTGACAGGTATTTTTTAATTGCGCGTCGACGTATATACAAGGTTTTTGGAAATTTTGCATTTCAAGGATAATATAAAAGGAAAAAGGAGCTTCCTTCACACGCCAATATTGGAGTAAAAATCAGACTTCAACTATAGAATCATTCATAATAAATCAGCTGACAAGTGATTACACAGATTTGTGGAGAAGCCAGTCTATGAGAATACTGCGTGAGGTCTACTGTTCACAGAACTACTAGTAACATAGCCACCTCTAATACAAGGTCCCGGCCTACGATATATCAACGTCGCAGTGAAGGCCTAGAATCTATAACATGATTGGTGAAAAAATGCCAGCTGATCTTTTTCACCAATCATGTATAAAGCTGCGTACACATATTCGCGCTTCCAACCCGCACCGAGCACGCTCCTCCCTCCCTCGATCATCAATCGCTCTGCTGGAGTGACGTTCGGTTGCGGAGCAGAGCGACAGTCTGTACGCACCTTTAGATTCTAGGCCTACACTGCGACGTTGCAATATCATTATTGTTGATAATCATTATTACGAAAAATTTGAAATTTCAATTTATTCACAACACACAAAAATACAATGAGAAAATGCGATATAGGCTACAAAAAAATAGCAGAAACAATGAGAACGGGTCATTTCAGAAACAACATAAGTCATTTTTTGGTCAAAATTTGTTTATGCAGAATCTTATTATTTGAAGGTAAATAATTTAGAAGTTTTTAGCTCAAAAATTTCTAGTTCCATTCAAAATTTAGACTTTTTGAATAATTATTTAGTTACTGTTCTAGATTTTTTAATTTCAGATTCTGATAGTATCTATTAGATTCAAAATTTGCTCGTTTATCTGAGTATTGAAGAGTGTAAATTGTATTTTGAAAAGTGAAAGTGACATAATCAACATTTTGATTTGGACAGTATATAGTGTAAATTGGAAATGGGACAGTTTTGGGCATGAGCCTGTTGTTCCTTTCCTCATGTTAAGTATCTGTACACAATGTAAATAAATAACTAAATAAATAACTAAATAACTAAATACAGAGTTCTCCTGAGAAGCCACATAAGTTAGGCTTGTAATCTAACCTATATAGAGAAGCCTGACTTATGTGGTTTCTCAGGAGAACTTTGTATTTACCTTCAAAGAATAAGATTCTGCATTAAACCAATTTTGACCAAAAAATGACTTATGTTGTTTCTGAAATGACCCGTAAGAAATTAAATACCTTATTGCTAAAATGATGTGTGCTGGAAGAAAGAGGAGGAAAATACCTTGCCAACTATGGTTTCCCATGTAATAGGCAGGTAAGGTAGAACTGAAAGGGAAGGATGTATGATAGGGAAGTGGAAGAAGGTAGGTAGATAGGCATGGCTGAGGGAAGGGAAGATAGGATGTGAAATAACAATAAAGATAACGGTTACAATAATTTAAGGATTAAAAAATAATAGCTTTTTATCCAATTAATGATTTCCTGCTTCATTTTCTTTGTAATTTTAGCATTGTTGAGATGATGATCCGGAATTTTATTGATTATTATAGTACTTAGATGAATGAGTTGCCGTCTAATTGTTTCAATGTTAGTATTATATGATAGCACGTCCAGAAAGTAAGTTCCGTTTCAATTTATATCCGCTACAGCGCTGCGATCACAGTTCAATGATAACAATTGATGACAAGATCCATGAAAACCGAAGGTTTACAATTAGTGCTCTCACTATGGAATTTCCCCAAATTTCACGATCACAAATGCATGAAATTGTTACCGGGAAACTGAAATTTCGACAAGCTGAAAGAAACTGTTTCCAACTGGTTGAAGACACAGGCGGCAAATTTCTATGAAGAAGGCATACAAAAACTTGTGTCACGCTATGACAAATGTCTGCAAAATTTCGGTAGTTATGTGGAAAAGTAGTTCAAGAGTTGTAGAATTTTGTGCAATAAATAACTTTTCTGTATCTGTACACAATTTAATTTTATTACCAAACGGAACTTACTTTCTGGACCTACCACGTACTATTACACGCATATCAAATACTTATTTGAAGTAGGTCTCAAGCCAGGGGCGGTCTTACGATAGTTGTAAGGGGAGGGGGCGGTAGTCCAACATCAGGGGGGGGGGTCCAGGGGGTTACTTCCACCTGGAAAGGGGGGGTACGGGAGGGCAATATTTTTTATTAGAACTCATGTTTCAAGCATTCGAGCACTAAAAATCACTGTTATTTAAGGCCTTTCCACACCGGCTAAAATTGGAATAAAATACCTACCAAATAGTTTTCTTAATTATAAATAAAAATTTATATATTTTTTTGAAGTTCAGATCAGAGGCGAATATAGCTTTTTTTTGTGGGGGGGGGGCAAGGAAGGTTAATGTAAGGTTAAGTGATTTTAAGGCTATGCAAAGCCATTTTGGGAACATTTTACTGGTGGCACATCTAATTTTTTCCATTAGTATGGTAACATTGCGGACGTTTGTGAAAAATTGCTCAGTGTGTGATTCTCAGAAAAACGTCGCCGACGTCCGGGACCTCCTGGATGCGGACGTCCTGATTAACTCATTTGATAGCATGGTCAGCAATTTATTTTTTCAAAAACGTCCCGGACATCGACGACGTCTGAGAACATGGTTTGAAAGGGTTTTGCCGTTTTGTAAGGTGTCTATAGCTGCGTACACATATTCGCGCTTCCAACCCGCACCGAGCACGTACCGCCCTCGTACCACCATCGAACCACAGTCGCTCCACCCACGCACCCATCATGAACGTTACAGAAGATGTTAGATCTTCTCGCGTTCCCCGGTCGAACCACTGTTGCTCCCCGGTCGATCATCAATCGCTCTGCTGGAGTGATGTTCGGTTGCGGAGCAGAGGGATAGTCTGTACGCACCTTAATATTCTATTAAACAGTTCGGCAATTAATACAATTTCTATTATTTGCCGTATTCCTATTGTTCAACAGTACGAGTTTTTCAAAAGATTTAGGTATGAATTACACTAGCAAATGTGTTTAAACGGCCCCATAAAAAAATAATAAAAATCCCTGGTCAAGGAGGGGGGCCGCCACCAATGCCCCCTATCCTAAAACCGCCACTGTCTCAAGCGGTAATGTCTATTTAATGAGTTGTTTATTAAATATTTAATTACATTTTCAACATATAACTGTCTAACTGCCAAAGCCTTGATTTCATCAAATATAAGGTCAGTCGGGAAAAATCTGGGTTTATTTAAAATATTACAAAAAATAATAATTTCGTAAACCGTGACAACACAGGCGACATATTGTTCAAGATTAGGCATACAATAATAATGCTCTACAAAACAATTTCTTCTGATTTAATGGACATTATAAAAATAATCAACCAACCTAAATGGACAGTACTATGCTGAAATTATAATGACACGTGGTCCTCGTTATAATGACATTGGATAAAGATAGGGAAACAGCGTTGCCATATGTCTGCCTCGATTAATTATATTTCTAAATTGTTGAAAACTGATTTGGCAACGTTGCGGAGCTAGAAAAGGATAGTGCTATCAATCTCAAGGATAGCAACACCAATGTTAATCAAATACTGCCATTGTAATGGGGACCTCAGTATAGGTACAATACTGCTTCCTGTTTGGCCATGCTAAACAGCGATGCTCATAATAATTCAGAGTTATCAGATAATAATAATTTTTATTTGTTCAATACAGTACAGTCATTATGAATCACAACTATACAATTGAACATTGTCATGAACAAAAAAAAACTCTTCAATATTTAACAAAATAAAAATATTTAACATTATAAAAAATATAGATATAGCCTATATGATATTACACATAATTGTCACATAAAAATTCATTTACATTATAAAAACTTTTTTCAACAAGGAACTTATGAAGATCTTTTTTGAAAGTCATGCTCTTAAAATCTATATTACCAGGCAACTTGTTTAGAAATTTTGTCCCTATAGCTAGTCCCTGTAGCTAGTTTTTTTCTCAAAAAGAGTTAGCCTGTGAGGCTGAACGATAAAGTTGTTCCTGTTTCTTGTGAAGTGTGAATGTACCTGTGCATTGGTCGTTAAACTGCCCATATTCTTAATCACATATAATAAAGTTTTAAAAATAAAAATACAAGGTACAGTGAGTATGCACAGCCTTTTAAAATAATCTCGACAAGGATGATTGAACCCCAATCCCACTAAACACCTAATAGCCCGCTTTTGCAGAATGAATATCTTATTTATGTTCTGCAGAGACGTGTTACCCCAGAGCTCAATTCCATATGCAATATGTTGATGAATGAGTGCGAAATAAAACGTTTTTCCTGTCTCAGGGGGCACACACTTGACTATGTTTCGCAGAACAAATAAACTGCAACTGTTTCTGTTGGCCAGTCTGTCAGTATGGGCATTCCATGAGAGATCCTTATCCACAATCATTCCCAACAGACTCGCCTCTGTCACATTCTCCACAATAAAGTCACCAATGCTAATTACTGGTTCAAATACATAATGTTTGAAACCAAATCGAAGGCACTTACTTTTTTTAGGGTTCACTGACAATAATGATTCATTATAATATTGTACAACATAATTTGTCTGTAGATTTGCTTCCACCTCCAGTTCATTGAGGCTGTTGTTGATGAACATTATTGTTGTATCATCAGCGTATAATGTGATACCCACCTCTACTGGGACTGACCTATGCAAATTACTTGCAATCAGATAGCACTTTAGCTGACTAAAACAACATTGTGAATACCCCTATTATATTATGACTCTTAATTTTTCTCATCCGTTATGATCTTTAAATACAGTATTTTAATAGCATTAACGCTATACAATAATATTTTATATTTTTCTGGGATCCTTGAAGAATAATGATAACTATAGTTATTCTATTACTATGCTTCTATGTTCAAAACACATGATTAATGTTAATATAGTGTTGTTAGTATATTGGCATTCAAGCTTCTATATATATATAAAAGCGAAATGGCACTCACTCACTGACTGACTGACTGACTGACTCACTCACTCACTCACTCACTCGCATAACTAAAAATCTACCGGACCAAAAACGTTCAAATTTGGTAGGTATGTTCAGTTGGCCCTTTAGAGGCGCACTAAGAAATCTTTTAGCAATATTTTAACTCTAAGGGTTGTTTTTAAGGGTTTCAAGTTCGTCTTTAAGCATGTATATTCTTCTTCTCTCAATCTCTTAATTATAATTGAAATTTCCATATCATATGTTACTATAGAACTATAATCTAGATAGAGTACCTCTTTGAAACAGTTGTTAACTGGCAACAAAATTAATAATTTTGTCAGGTTGGCATCAAGTTGAGTTGACTTTGTTAGGTTGGCACCAATTTGGAGATTTGAATGCATTTATCGCGGAAAAATTGATTGGGCACTGCTACTTCAATCCTGGGAATATTATATTTCTAGCCGTCAGGCTCGCTTCGCTCGCCATATCCGTTTAGCCAGACGTTTAGTCTGGACCCCCGACTGGATTGTCCTAACATATGATAAAAATGCTCAAATGGGAAATGCAGGCGAGCGAAGCGAGCCTGCTGATCTCATTCTCGGACGATCCAGTCGGGGGTCCAGTGGGCGGAGCCCCCTGGCTAGACGGATATGGCGAGCAAAGCGAGCCTGACGGCTAGTTACTTATATAATTATAAACATTTTTTATTGATAATAATCTGCAGCGTTTATTTGTAATAATATTGCACTCATTGCTGACCGAGCGAAGTGATGTCTAAGATTCAAGTCGACGGTTTGGCATTCTCTTAATGTTTGAATGTTTAAATGTTTATATGTTGCGTATTTACGGCGACACGCGGTAATAGATTTTCATGAAATTTGACAGGTATGTTCCTTTTTAATTGCGCGTTGACGTATATACAAGGTTTTTGGAAATTTTGCATCTCAAGGATAATATAAAAGGAAAAAGGAGCCTCCTTCATACGCCAATATTAGAGTAAAAATCTGGTGTGGCGCACTCACACAACTTTCCTTGCCGTTATGAAAATTGATCACCTGACGCTAGTGTTCCCGTGCATCTCAAGTCCACTATTCAAAGATTTGAGCCAGCTGGTGACAGGGAAATAACGCTGAAGACACACGAGGTGTGCTATCTCTTCATAGTGAATCATTCAATAGAATCAACAGTTGCCAACAGCTTGCAATTGGATAATCACATTTTCTCGAATTTATTGAATCTTTTCCACTCGGAATTTTTTGTTTAAATTGTATCTGAAGCCTGATAATTAAGAATCTAAAATCAATCTTTGCATAGATGGGGCGGAGCTCCTGAAATTTTTACAGATATTTATGTGACTTGTGGCAGATATATGTCTTGTGACTTGATAGAGCTTATCGATGACTATTGCAGGTATAACTTTAATCGAAATCGTTGCAGCCGTTTTCGAGAAAATCGCGAAAAACCCTGTTTTCGACAACATTTTCGCCATTTTAGCCGCCATCTTGAATTGTATTTGATCGAAATTGTTCGTGTCGGATCCTTATATTGTAAGGGCCTTACATTCCAAATTTCAAGTCATTCCGTTAATTAGGAGATGAGATATACACACACACACACACACACACACACATACTGACCAATACCCAAAAACCACTTTCTTGGACTCAGGGGACCTTGAAACGTATAGAAATTTGGAAATTGGGTACCTTAATTTTTTTCGGAAAGCAATACTTTCCTTACCTATGGTAATAGGGCAAGAAAAGTAAAAATCTGACTATAGAATTATTCATCATAAATCAGCTGACAAGTGATTACACAGATGTGTGGAGAAGCAGGGGTGCCCAGCCCCCCCAAGGCCAATGGCGCATGCCCCCACCCCAATTCAAGTGTAATGCCCCCCCCCAATCCATGTGTAATGACCCCCCCCCCAAAGTACCCCAACTCCCAACTCTTTAGTTTTTAACATTAGTCAGTGTATGACAATAAATTCACATCTTAAGGTGCTTACAGATTTACGCGCCACGAACATGAGCAATTCACTTTTAATCAGCTGATGCCAAGCTTTTTATATCTGTATTTATAGAGACTAGCAGTGCACCCGTTCTTGTTCGGGAGGACTAGAAAGAACTTCATTACATCAGGAAAAACTACATGACACATATCTTAATAGGATATTAAAAGATAAGTAAGGAAGGCTTTGCTTTTTAAATGTTAAGGTTACTTATAAAAAGTTGAATAATAATATCATTGATAATTCTTTATTGCAAAAGAATATTGCATAGCAATCTTGGTGAACATTCATACAAATTTGGAACGATTTTATTCTTACAATATATAATGTCGGCAAGTTTAGGTATTCTAAATCCTATACTATTAAACGAGCAATTTCTGTTTAGATGTTTTGATGTTTAAATTTTTAGATGTTTATATGTTTGTATTTCACCGGATCTCGAAAACGGCTCTAACGATTCTCACGAAATTCAGAACATAGTAGGTTTATAATATGAAAATTCGATTACACTAGGTCTCATCCCTGGGGAAACTCGCTGAAGGACATTAAAATAATTTATTCATCCTTGGAAAAACAGCTGATAATTTCGACGTCTGTTGATGATGGAAGTGAGTGAGCGAGTGCATGTGTGTGGGACTGAGACAAAATTATGACTCAGCTGTTGAACTTTTGTACATAATTCAATCAGGTACTTAGTGACAGTTGTACAAAAGCCGGTTAAATTTTAATCCTGATTAATTCCAGTAGAACCAATCAGATAAGCTATCTTTTCGAGATGGTCTTCTGTGATTTGGTTCACGTGACATGAATCAGGATTAAAATTTAACATGCTTTTGTGAGAGAAATTTTTGCATTCCTCTGCGAATTAATCTCAATCCACTGTGATTAAATAGAACCTTTCTGTATGAACTATGAATATTTATTATAATTTCTTCTTTCGTAATAATTTTTATATGCTTTTGTAGGTACTCTAGAGCGGAGCTCGGTGCCCCAATATTTATCATGAATTGGAATAGGTTGTCACTGATGTTGTGTTGTTGGTAGTATTTACTTTTTAACATTACAGGAGTAAATAACACAAGTCGAACAAAATGTATCTTTGAATGGTTTGGTTTTTGGAATAAAGATATCATCTGAACAAGTACATTTTGTAAATTCTATCTATTAATACCAAATATCGGGGCACCGAGCTTTGCTCGTTATTTATTCATTGATAAACAGATTTATTTCATTGATAATCATCTCTTTAAAATGATTGGGGAAGTTTTATCAGGCACAGCCCAGAACTGTTACTTACCCGAATTTTAATTTATTCACTACGAAAAATATATTTCGTCTGTGATTTATTCACAGACGAAATCATCATCTGTTTTTCCAAGGATGAATTATCCTTTTCATGTCCTTCAGGGAGTTTTCTCAGGGATGAGACCTAGTGCAATAGAATTTTGATATCATAAACCTTCTATATTCCGAATTTCGTGAAAATCGTTAGAGCCGTTTCCGAGATCCGTTGAACATAAATAACCAGATAGCCAGATAACCAGATATAGAAATAGAAAAATATAAACAGATATACATAAATTGCTTGCTATTATAATAGGATAACAACTTATAGTCCAGTCAAATGGTCGTTTTTCAGGAAACAGCCCCGAAATAATTTTTTTCGATGGTTCTATATATATTTTGGGGCGCTGAATTCTAATCTGAAATTTGCTGGCACACCAGAAGGCGACTTCACCCCAAAATTTTGGATTTTTTTAAGTTTTCCATTTAATCTCGAGAACCTTGAATTTTTCGAGAAAAAGCATTCTCTATATAATATTAAAGATAATAAATTTCCAATGAATTGAGTGGTCGCGCAGGACTACTTTTTGGATTTTATATCTGAAGTTTTCCACAAGATACGCAACTTTGAATGTGCGAGAAATTTGTGATATTTTCCCCATTCTCACAGTCTCGCATATGCAACGTTGCGTATCTTGTGGAACACTTCAGATGCAAAATCCAAAAAGTGGTCGAGGTTGTGACGAATTTTCTCCTCTTTTCACTCCCATGAAATATACTTCTGTTTTCAATACCGTTGAAAAGTTAAGCCAATTAAATGATGATCTTTATTTTCTCATTTTTCTTGCGATTTTACTGTTATTAAAGAGTCTCTAAAATGAGTACAATGCATGATAGAAACTTGCGATTGGTCTCAAATGAGAGAAAATTTCATGCTCTATAAGCTGAGTTGCCCTAAATTGATCTTGCATTACTGTATATATCGAAAAACTGTCGAGACTGTGAAAATGAGAAAAATATCGCATATTTCTTGCAACAACAAGGAAACTCAAACACAGGACCATTAAAAATTAGAATGAAGCTCTGAGTAGATTTTTGCCCACACCTTTTTCTATCAGAGTTCCCAGTGTCGCTCTGGGCCGGCTAAACTCAGTCGGCGACTGGGGAGGGCCGCGGCAGGGGACGGGAGTCTTGGTGGGGCGTCCGTCAACCACCCTCGTTCGAGTTGGGGGTTGAAACAGGGTTTTGAGTGTTTTGGAGAAATGTTTCCCTCTTTTAGGAAAGAGGGGCCGTGCTTTCGCACTGCCAAACAGGGTTGGTCGCGGAATGAAGGGAATAGGAACCTTGCGGTGTTGGTCGTGAGAAAGGGCTTCGTGTCGGGACTAAGTCTTAGTCCTTGGGCACCGGGTGTCTTCCCGGGGTCCGGGTTGGTCGCGGAGCTCTGGTAAAGGCCTTCCCTGGCCTTCCCAGAGGTCCTCTTTCGCTTCCGCACTGGATCAGTGCGCTGCGGCGGCTCGCGCTCTGGACTTCCCTAAGTCCTACTTACCGGGCACCAGCTGTCCTCCTGGGGTCCGGATCGGCCGCGGAGTTGCGGGAAAGGTTTTTCCACACCTTCCCAGATGTCCTTTCTCGATCCCGCACTGGATTAGTGCGCTGCGGCGGCCAGCACTCTGGACTTTCCTAAGTCCCACTTGCCGGGCACCAGCTGTCCTCCTGGGGTCCGGATCGGCCGCGGAATCGCGGGAAAGGTTTTTCCACACCTTCCCATATGTCCTTTCTCGATCCCGCACTGGATTAGTGCGCTGCGGCGGCCAGCACTCTGGACTTTCCTAAGTCCCACTTGCCGGGCACCAGCTGTCCTCCTGGGGTCCGGATCGGCCGCGGAGTCGCGGGAAAGGTTTTTCCACACCTTCCCAGATGTCCTTTCTCGATCCCGCACTGGATTAGTGCGCTGCGGCGGCCAGCACTCTGGACTTTCCTAAGTCCCACTTGCCGGTCACCAGCTGTCCTCCTGGGGTCCGGATCGGCCGCGGAGTCGCGGGAAAGGTTTTTCCACACCTTCAATAATAAATTTGAAAATCACAAAAACAAACTTTCATAGTTCAACAAGTAATTCAACTAACTACATAAATATATTGCAATACATAACACTGGCATGGATTGAATCCTCATAATTAGCAACAAGAAAAATTAGATATAAATAAAACAAATAATAAGAAAAACAAAAGTATAGTCCTAGCATTTTCACGAAAAAAAATTAAAACACCTCTTCCTCGAGGATACAAAACTACAAAAGTTCAGAATCAAATAGATAAATTGAATGCTCTATAGATCTGTAAATAACTGCAATAAGAAAAAAATCCGTTTTTCAAGGAAAAATAAATGATTCAAGCATATTACCATTATTCAAAAAATATTCAACACTCGCAATTCGATATCCTCAACAGAGGTAAGTTAGATATACTCAAAGAAACTCCAAAACTACTTTAACCCTGAATAAACTTATCAAGAGAGGCCTCCCGCACTATTTGCTTGGCCGGGGACGCAGCATCTTTCCTCACAAATATTTTCCCACTCTTGACCCAAACAAATTCAAGCTTTCCCTTTTTTTTAGCTCTTTAGCCTTCCCAAGAAGCTGTTTATTGTAAGGAGACAGATGATCATTGATGTACACAGAAGATCCAGGAAGCCCTAAGCCAAGATCATTTTAATTAATGTCTTTTTTCTTCTTCGCCGCTTCGAGCCACGAAATCTTTACTCTTCTTGCAACAAATTTGACTATTATATTACTACCACCCTTAGCGTTTGGCACCCTATGAGCTATAGCAATGTCCTCCTGTCTAAACGCGACCCCAATCGTCTTAGCAACAGCCCCTAATATATCATAAATGTTCTCCTTTTCAGTTCGTGGTACACCCCCAATTTCTAAGTTTTCAATCCTAGACCTCTGTTGTAGGAAATTAACCTCATCTCGTAGCTGGGTATTGCTTTTTTCAAGCTCTGCAACGGCCGTTTCCAACTTGATATACTTCTCATCGCGTTCTTTAGAGAGTTTTTCAAATTTTAACTTGGTTTCCTCACTGCTCTTTTTTAAAGAATTGACGTCAGTTTTAAGTGCTGCAATCTTAGGCTCAAACAGATTAATGAGCTCAGTACGCAGATCAGTGATAGATTCCAATATTTTGTTCAACTTAGCGTCTATACTAGTATTATCAGGGCCGTAAATACACTCATCACATTTCCAGGCTGACTTTGCTTGAGAATTCATCTTTTTAAACTTATCTACTGTACCAAGTCTAGTACAACTCGCGTGAAACAGACCTGCACATTTATTACACTTGATGCCTTCCCCAGCATTCGCGAAACTTGAATTACATTATCGATAATAATCTGCAGCGTTTATTTGTAATAATATTGCACTCATTGCTGACCGAGCGAAGTGAGGTCTAAGATTCAAGTCGACGGTTTGGCATTCTCTTAATGTTTGAATGTTTAAATGTTTATATGTTGCGTATTCACGGCGACACGCGGTAATAGATTTTCATGAAATTTGACAGGTATGTTCCTTTTTAATTGCGCGTCGACGTATATACAAGGTTTTTGGAAATTTTGCATTTCAAGGATAATATAAAAGGAAAAAGGAGCCTTCTTCATAAGCCAATATTAGAGTAATAATCTGGTGTGGCGCACTCACACAACTTTCCTTGCCGTTATGAAAATTGATCACCTGACGCTAGTGTTCCCGTGCATCTCAAGTCTACTATTCAAAGATTTGAGCCAGCTGGTGAAAGGGAAATAACGCTGAAGACACACGAGGTGTGCTATCTCTTCATAGTGAATCATTCAATAGAATCAACAGTTGCCAACAGCTTGCAATTGGATAATCACATTTTCTCGAATTTATTGAATCTTTTCCACTCGGAATTTCTGGTTTAAATTGTATCTGAAGCCTGATAATTAAGAATCTAAAATCAAACTTTGCATAGATGGGGCGGAGCTCCTGAAATTTTTACAGATATGTGACTTGTGGCAGATATATGACTTGTGACTTGATAGAGCTTATCGATGACTATTGCAGGTATAACTTTAATCGAAATCGTTGCAGCCGTTTTCAAGAAAATCGCGAAAAACCCTGTTTTCGACAACATTTTCGCCATTTTAGCCGCCATCTTGAATTGCATTTGATCGAAATTGTTCGTGTCGGATCCTTATATTGTAAGGGCCTTACATTCCAAATTTCAAGTCATTCCGTTAATTAGGAGATGAGAAACACACACACACACACACACACACACACACCACACACACACACACACACACACACATACTGACCAATACCCAAAAACCACTTTCTTGGACTCAGGGGACCTTGAAACGTATAGAAATTTGGAAATTGGGTACCTTAATTTTTTTCGGAAAGCAATACTTTCCTTACCTGTGGTAATAGGGCAAGGAAAGTAAAAATCAATCAGACTATAGAATCATTCATCATAAATCAGCTGACAAGTGATTACACAGATGTGTGGAGAAGCCAGTCTATTGCTGTATTTCCATAAGGTCTATAGTTTCAATCAGGTACTTGTAGATGAGATTTCTGCGTGAGGTCTACTGTTCACAGAACTACTAGTTTATAAAGGCGTACACTCATTTGGGAACCTTGAGAATCACTCAAATAATCTTTGTTGTATTAGGCCTAGTTAGATTCACATTTGAACGGCCTACTACACACCTACGGATTTGGCTCGCGGATTTGGCCTGTCTTGGTTCGGCTCGGGCGAAATCCGTGAGTGTGTAGGCGATTTTCTTCCGAGTCGAGCCAGGCCAAATCCGTCCAGGGCTATTGGCACGGCTCGGCTCGGATGAAATCCGTGAGTGTGTAGGCTCTCCCGGCCGGGCGCATGTAGTCACCAAAAATCTAAATTGCAAAAGCAAAATTTTTATTTCAGATTCGGATTCAGCGCCCTCGAATAATTGAAATGGTTCGCATGAAATCTAAAATAGTCGAAAATAAAAACTCTGTGAGCACTTGAATGTTATGGAAAAGTACGGCAAGCCGTGCTCCCGTTGCTTACTACTAGCATAGAGAAACAATAGCGTAAGTAGATATCCTATGGTATAGGGCGTTTATGTCGCAACTTTTACTCTTATCTCAAGCCGATTACTGTCGATTATTGTCGATTTTCACTGTTTTGACCGGGTAAAAGTGTATGAACGGCAGACTATGATATACTACCAGCGTCATAAAGCTTCACGGGAAAGAACTATGTGGACTATTGGCTTGAGATAACAGTAAAAGTTGCGACAGAAACGCCCTATACCATGGGATATCTACTTACGCTATTGTTTCTCTATGCTACTAGTGTGTAATGATTTTGCTCCGAGTCGTTCGAGGACACATGCCAAACCCGCAGGCCGCCACAGGCCAAATCCGTAGATGTCCTTATGTTTATATATGTCTATGGGCCGGTTTACGAGCTAGAGATTTAGCTAAGTTCTAGACTTTAAACAGCTGGAGTCAGAAAATTGGCTTTCCGAAACGGGGCGTAGTCGCTATCCATGTATAAACTCAATTTCGAAAAACTAAAAAATTGAACTTAGAATGAAGAGAAAACAGTGTGAAGTTTCAGCTATTTTGAATCATTCAGGAATGTTTCATTTCTTCAAGGAAAAACGTATCCAATTATAGAACTGTGAAGATTATCATAAAAACTGCAGCTACGCCCCGTTTCGGAAAGCCAATTTTCTGACTCCAGCTGTATAAAGTCTAGGACTTGGCTGAATCCCGAGCTGGGAAACCGGCCCTTAAAGACCGTAGATTTCATAGGTGAACATTGTTGTCACGTTTCATTTTCCGACGCCTTCCAAGATTTGATTCAAGTCATTCTGCTATTTCTGATCCAATATTAATAATTATTGTTGAATGATAATTTCATTTCAAATATATTTCAGAGATTAAAGTGATAGTTGAATGTTTTTCTACAAACAATTTGGCAATAATGGTATGGATTTAGTAAAGGATGGAGAACCCATCGGCCAATGACAGCCAAGGATAGCAATATTTTTCATATGATAATGTGACTGCAAGTATTCCCAATTGTGATACAAGCTCGAAATAACTCATCTAAATCTCGGATGGACATTCAGAAGTAGTTGAAAAATTTATCTTCATCCTCAAGTAATGATGTAAATAAATATAAAGAAAATAAATAAAAATCTCAGTACCCTTTTTTTTAAATATTTTATCACAACATGACTTCACTTGAAAATGGCATAAATGACCGAAACATGTTGTGATAAAATATTTTAAAAAAGGGTACTGGGATTTTTATTTATTTTCTTTATATTTATATTACAAGTAGCCCTATACAGGAAAGAGATAAATATTTATTTATTTTATTTATTTATTTATTCCTTGAAAAAGCATTACAATAATTCACAATTTAGAAATATAACAACAAAATGAATCAATAGGAAATACAAATAAACATAAGGAACTACTTCCCCAAAAGAGCAAGCTCGAGCTTGGGGAAGGAGCAGCCGTACTTTGACTACTTACTTATTATTAATTAACATTACAGTATATACATTAACAACTAAAATCAAATCCTTTCAATAAACAAGATAAATCAGTGATGCTATAATAGATCAATATATTTACATACAATATGTGTTAGAATGCAACAAAATTTGTAAATTATAATAAATTATAATAATGACCTGATATTGCCTAGCCCAGTGTATAACATGATATAAGATGTGGTACAAAATGAAATCTATTCAATTGGAATAATTACTATACTAATGTAATCCAGAAATTCTCGGCACTATCCCAGCCATGAGAGCTAACCAGATACTTTTTCAAATGTAGTCCAACGTTTTTTGGGCGAGTAAACCTCTCAAATTACTTGGAAGAATATTAAAAAATAATGGAGATAAATATATGAAGCTACGCTGACCAGCAGTAGTCAATAATCTAGGAACAGTAACCAGACCTGACTCCTCCCGTCTTGTAATAGCACAATCCGTTCTATTAATGAAATGAAAAAGTGATAGCTTCTTATAATATAATATGATGTGTTTCAGGTATATCTGTCTAATCGGTAGAACTGAAAATTCCAAAAAAGCCAATCTTGTTGAATACATTCTATTCTTTTTCAGAATAATTTTTAATATTAAATTTTGTATTGTTTTTACTGGTTTTAGAACATTTGTATATGCACCACCCCAACCCACAATACCATATTGGAGCAATGACTGTGCCAGTGCATAATACACTATCTTCATGACTTTCATAGGCAAAACAGAACGTAATTTCACAAATAAATAAATAAGTTTTCTAGATCGTGTAGTAAGCTGCGACAAATGTACATCCCACTTTAAATGCTGATCAACCATTGCTCCAAGATATCTGATACTGCTAACCTTCTCTATTTTATTACAATGAACTGAACACCCTAAATCTACATGACTAAGACAATTTGGAGAATGCAAAACAAGTGACATATTAACTGGCTAATAGCAATCGATTAAAATATGATGTAAATATTATGGTACTGAATTTCCATTGAAATGCTCTTTGGGTGACCATCGGGTGAACTCGATATAGATCTACGTATTTTAATCTTTCGTTTACGAAGATAATAAGCTGCAATTAAACAATCTGTAAAGGCGTCCATTTTGTGAGTCAGAAAAACTGATGTATGGATGCGTATGGTCAGGATGGTACACTCTGAATGTGTAATAGTATATTTCGCACCTAGGGAAGAAAATGAGACTTTTCTGGCTCGAAATCGGTTTTCAAGTCCAAGGCCGTAGGCCGAGGACTAGAAAAGATTGAGAGCCGGAAAAACATTTTTGCCCGTGGTGAGAACGCTATTTTTCGCTACACAGAAAAATAAATAAATATATATATATATATATATATATATATATATATATATATATATATATATATGAGAATAACTGTTTATTAAGTACTTCCGAAAGCAAAAGTGGAAGGTCATAGCTCTAGCAAATCTGAGGTAATCTGAATATCAGGAAATTGTTTATATAAAAGTATATATTTTTTTTATTCTGATTTGTAATAACCTTAATAACCTTAACGATTATGTTCAATTATGTGGGAGGTTGAGTTTATACTTTTTTATTCTTTCAAATGACAATAAGATGATATTATTATAAATGTCTTAATTATTGATTAATAAACTCAAATAATGAAACGTTTTTTGATCAGCCGTTTTAGCACACTTGAAATTTAGCGGCTGGAATGGGTACTCTTTCCGGCCTCAGCCGGAAAGAAACCTGTCCTGATGTCAGACGAGAGTCGTCTGCAAACAATGTCTTTCAGATCTACGTAGGGACTGGAAAACAGCTGCTTTCTGTGCAGTGTGGCGAAAATATATTCTCTTACTATCCAATAAAAATTTTCATAATTTACATGGGTGTCATTTGGAATTGCGTTCTCAAAAGTATGATTATTTCAACTTTTCGTTCATTGTGTCTTTATGTTCATACATACCAAAGTTATTAACAGAATGTTTATTTTTCCGTCCTTATAGATTCTATTAGATTGAACATAACTTATCATACACATGATGAACATAATGTGTTTGTCAAGCTCCGTTTAATCTAATAGAATCTATGAGGACGAAAATAGTACTTTACGTCACAAGTCCGGTAACGATAATTTACCGCATAAGTATGATTGTTTCTGCCTGAAACGTAGTTGAGGGCAGAATTATCATACGAATGCGGTAAATACGTTACTGTACAAGTTACATACAATATTTTTTGTCATATTTATCTGAGAAAGAATAATATTGCTGAGAAACAGAAACCATTAACTGCTTATGCTCGAGTTACTGCATTTTATAAACATAATCTAGCTCATAGCACCTAGTTTGTAACAGACAGACCCATTGAGCTCAAATAATATAATAAAGACCTATATAATAATTATAAGATTTCAGATGAGTTCTTATAACTTGAAACTTCTTAAATGAGTTCTTAAATTATTTGAGTTATTATATTAATTATAGAACTAGGAAACATACTCGACTGTAAAGAGAACATATGATCTCTTTACAGTATAGTATGCTGTAATGAAAATCACTTGTTTGCTTGTTCTGCAAACAGCTGTTTACCGGCTTGATTAAATGCATGGAAAACAGCTGCAATTGAGTAAGTATGACAAAAATCTTAAACCAGTTATAGAATAGACACGCTGGGAAGTCTAGCCTCTGAAGCCAACATTTACTGCCATAATATCACCCTATCGTGACGTCAGCATCGGATAGAAAACTCTCAAATTGTGTCTATTTCAGACGAAAGTAAATTATTATTTATGAAAATTGTAAACTCCCGCTGAAATAGACACAATTTGCTATGGAAAACAATGTAAACACTAAACAAACAATACCGAAGAGTTCTCTACGATGATGACGTCACGATATGGCACTAGATGTTGGCTTCATCGACTTTCAGTATGAATATACAATGGGCCGTGTCTATTCTATAACTGGTCAAAAATATTTTGTTGACCGAGCGAAGTGAGGTCTAAGATTCAAGTCGACGGTTTGGCATTTCTCTTCTTAATGTCTTTAAATGTTTATATGTTGCGCATTTACGGCATTACGCGGTAATAGATTTTCATGAAATTTGACAGGTATGTTCCTTTTTAAATTGCGCGTCGACGTATATACAAGGTTTTTGGAAATTTTGCATTTCAAGCATAATATAAAAGGAAAAAGGAGCCTCATTCATAAGTCAATATTAGAGTAAATATCAGACTATAGAATTATTCATCAGCTGTCGAGTTGAATATAAATCGCATGCCATGACGCATGCAATTCAATATCTCAATGTAACTTGGTAAAAAATTAGCAGCTGTGTAGACTATAAATTGCATGCCTCATTGAATGCAATTTTTATGCACTATTAAATAGGATGCAAAGAAGATATAACAGCTCGTCTGGGCGCCTAGATGTCTTCTGGTTTTCTCGCGCTAAATACCAGAAAGCGTTATATGATAATTAAATCTTGTGTAAGCATGATCTGATTAAATAAATAGTTGTTGTATCAGTGTGGATGTGCTTATGGTTTGGGATGTCGTTATAACTCCGCGAGGTCTACTGTTCACAGAACTACTATTTAATAACTTTGGTGTAAACGCAGCTTTAAAATATGTTGAATCAGTAACTGACCGAACGAAGTGAGGTCTAAGATTCAAGTCGACGGTTTGGAATTTCTCTTAATGTTTAAATGTTTATATGTTTTTATATTTATATGTTGCGCATTTACGGCGAAACGCGGTAATAGATTTTCATGAAATTGACAGGTATGTTCCTTTTTTAATTGCGCGTCGATGTATATACAAGGTTTTTGGAAATTTTGCATTTCAAGGATAATATAAAAGGAAAAAGGAGCCTCCTTCATACGCCAATATTAGAGTAAAAATCAGACTATAGAATTATTCATCATAAATCAGCTGACAAGTGATTACACAGATGTGTGGAGAAGCCAGTCCATTACTGTATTTGTATAAGGTCTATAGTTTCAATCAACGACATTAAAGAGGTATGCATCTTTAAGTTGGGTTTACACCAAAGTTATTAACAAAATGGTTAGAACTTAATCCCTATAGATTCTATTAGATTGAACGGAAGTTGACAAACACATATGCTTATCATGCGTATGATAAGCTATGTCCAATCCAATATTATCCAAAAGGATTGAGTTATTAACATTTTTTCAATAAATTTGGTCTAATCGCAGCTTTAAGGTCTTTGGTTTCAATATTTTGTTTTGCAGTCATGGTATTATTATGCGTGCCCATCAGTATCAATATTCTTACATTCGAAAAAACTAATTCAATAGGTGAATAAAAATAAACAAATAAACTAAATAATGCTGGAGACATTATAATATTTTTGATTCTAAAAAAATAATTTTCATCAGATAGAAATATCATCAGGGAACTGAATGAATTATATCATATGAAATACACATTCAGACGTGATCTGAGTTTGTTAACATTAAAAACAATTGAAACTGCGTGAGGTCTACTGTTCACAGAACTACTAGTATAAAAGGAAAAAGGAGCCTCCTCCATACGCCAATATTAGAGTAAAACTCAGACTATAGAATTATTCATCATAAATCAGCTGACAAGTGATTACACAGATGTGTGGAGAAGCCAGTCTATTGCTGTATTTCCATAAGGTCTATAGTTTCAATCAGGTACTTGTGGATGAGAATACTTCGTGAGGTCTACTGTTCACAGAACTACTAGTTAGAAGGAGAGAATGCAAATAAAACAATTGGTTCAATGCTTGAACACACTCACACTTTATTAACCCAAAAACCCTGTAGATAATAAATGAAATAACAACAGTAATTATAATAATTACATACAATAATATAATAAAATGATAAGAGAATTCAATGTGATAAAAATAATGATAATAGGAAGGAGATATACATTCATGTTATTGTTTGACAATTTCCGATAAAATCCTTTTGTGTTGTTATCATTAGTTGCTGCCTGCTGGTACAACTCCCATGGTGTTCTCCCAACCCAATTTCAGTCTGTTGTGGGAAAGCATGCGCTGGAACAGCTCTGCAAATCAAACAAAATAGTTATTAAAGTCTGTGATATATTACATTTAACATGAACCCATTTCTCCCTCCACAGTTTGTAGCATAGACACAGACGGACATCCTGCGCACAATTGGATGCGCCGTGTCATTTTGCTTCATGTTCTTGTGATGAAAACATCTCTGTGACATACACAAACCAATATACCTGCTGACCAGTACACTACTTGGAACATTGCCAGCAATAGATGGAGGGGAGTGTTGCCGCGTTGCGTTACAAAGCTCTCTCACTCAGACACAAAAGAAAGAGAATGCTGCTAGGTAGTGGGGGTGATTAGTGGAGGATAGAGCATCGGACCTCTCCGTCTTCGAGAAAGAGCCGTGTTAAAAGTAATTTATCTCGCACTTTAGCTTATCCATCATCTACAGTGTATATGAACTTCCTACCAATAAACTCTAGGGCAGAGGTTCTCAAAATGTGGGGCGCGACCCCCAAGGGGGGCGCGATGAATGCTCAGGGGGGGCGCAAAGCTTAGTTTTAAATTTACTTCTAATCTTTTTATTTCCAAAATTACATGTGACTAATATCATAGAGAAACAATAGCGTAAATAGATATCCCATGGTATAGGGAATTTATGTCGCAACTTTTACTGTTATCTTAAGCCGATAGCCCACGTAGCTCTTTCCTGTGAAGCTTTATGACGCTGGTAGTATCTCATATTGTGCCGTTTATACACTCTTACCCGGTCAAAACAGTAAAAATCAACAATAATCGACAGTAATCGACTTGGGATAACAGTAAAAGTTACGACATAAACGCCCTATACCATGGGATATCTACTTATGCTATCGTTTCTCTATGCTAATATTTACTCATAAAATATTTATATCAACCGTATTGTCAAATTAAAATTCTCAATCAATGAGTGCTCCCTCAACATGATAGAAAAAGAAACCCTCATTGATCTCCAAGGTGACTTTGCGCTTAAAATGAAGTTTGAAGAATATTCTCTCATATATCCTTCTGGATTGGTGTGCAAAAGATTGGCTTCTACCCAATTTTGAGTAAAAAGGCATTGAAGATATAGACTCCATTTGCTACAATTTATTGACCGAGCGAAGAGAGGTCTAAGATTCAAGTCGACGGTTTGGCATTTCTCTTAATGTTTAATTGTTTGAATGTTTAAATGTTTTAATGTTTAAATGTTTATGGCGAAACGCGGTGATAGATTTTCATGAAATTTGACAGGTATGTTCCTTTCTAAATTGCGCATCGACGTATATACAGGGTTTTTGGAAATTTTGCATTTCAAGGATAATATAAAAGGGAAAAGGAGCTTCCTTCATACACCAATATTAGAGTGAAAAATCAGACTATAGAATTATTCATCATGAATCAGCTGTTTAGTGGCCTATAATACTACCCGTTCAAAAACATCGAACATCTTAAAAATGTATCTTTCCATCAACGTTGTAGACAGTTGCAGCCAGACCTGATAACAGCGCTCACACTCACATTCCGGGACGACACGTCACGGTACGATAGGACAGAAAGCTCCATGTTTATTTAGGATTTTTCTAGACATTTTAAATTGATAAATTATTTATTAATTTTTGAGAAAACATAACAACAGGTCAATGTAACTTACTGAGCGCGATGTCTACTGTTCACAGAACTACTAGTATATTAACCAGCTGAAATCATATGTCAGCGAATGAATGACTGTCTGCGTGATAGCTTCCAAATAGCTTCAGCTGATGTTGAATGAAAAAGACTAAGAAATTGTCAAAAAACCACTGATTTATTGATAATTAGAAAGACCGGTTTCGGTTATTACACCATTGTCAATCTCTGATAAACTAAAACTAAATACAAGAGCAGCAGAAGCATAGCAATGGTGTAATAACCGAAACCGGTCTTTCTAATTATCAATAAATCAGTGGTTTTTTGACAATTTCTTAGTCTTTTTCATTCAATATGAATAACTACCACAATATCAACTTCTCAACTACACAAAAAGTCAGCTGATGTTATGAATGAATGAATTAAAAAACTGTAGTAATCGCATGCAATGAATTCTTCAGCTGACAAATTATAAATCAAAACAATTTTTTGTCTTGTGTACTTTCAATGTTATTTGTTGTATCCTGAAAAAGGATGAAGGAGTGAGTCAATTTTGTTGTTCAACGAACCTGAACTGAAAAAAGGTTCGAAGAATACGTGTTCAAAATTTGAAGCTGGTTGATCAATTCTTTCTAAAGTTATTGTAGAACATACAAACAGACGGACAACGATTTTGGCAGTAAGTTAAGAGTGAGTATTCCAATTATTTGCTTACCAAGGAAGTCAATGTTCTGAGAGAGAGCGTATTTTTCACCTGCCTTATGAGGTGAGTCATGCATATTCAGCAGCTCGGGCTTACTCAGAATTCCATTGAAGTCGATGTCAAAGAAACTGTGAAAAAAATTGTTCCATTGAAGCCATGGTTACCATGCAATAGTATTCAGAATTCAAGGAATCACTACAACTTTTCCAATTTTATTTGAGAAAGTATCAAGTTAATTTGAGAAAGTATCAAGTTAATTTGAGGAAGTATCGAGTTAATTTGAGGAAGTATCGAGTTGATTTGAGGAAGTATCGAGTTGATTTGAGAAAGTATCAAGTTAATTTGAGAAAGTATCAAGTTAATTTGAGAAAGTATCAAGTTGATTTGAGAAAGTATCAAGTGATTTGAGAAAGTATCAAGTTAATTTGAGAAAGTATCAAGTTGATTTGAGAAAGTATCAAGTTAATTTGAGAAAGTATCAAGTTAATTTGAGAATGTATCAAGTTGATTTGAGAAAGAATCAAGTTAATTTGAGAAAGTATCAAGTTAATTTGAGGGAGTATCGAGTTGATTTGAGAAAGTATCAAGTTAATTTGAGGAAGTATAAAGTTAATTTGAGGAAGTATCGAGTTGATTTGAGAAAGTATCAATTGTATTTGAGAAGAGTCACTTGTAATTGAGAGAATGTCAGATGTAGATGAGAATAGTCAATAATTGTATTTGAGAAGTCATCACTTGTAATAATTGAGAATAGTGAATTGTATTTGAGAGAATGTCAGATGTAAATGAGAATAGTCAATTGTATTTGAGAAGTCATCACTTGTAATAATAATTGAGAATAGTGAATTTTATTTGAGAAAGTATCAATTCAATTTGAGAACATACGATTTGAAATCTAGAAGTTGTCAGTTGTAATTGGGAAATGATTTTAAAAAACCAGTAGGCTACTTCCAGTACTTATATTTTACTTTCCTTGTCCTATTACCATAGGTAAGGAAAGTATTGCTTTCCGAAAAAAAATAAGGTACCCCAATTTCTAAATTTCTATACGTTTCAAGGTCCCCTGAGTCCAAAAAAGTTGTTTTTGGGTATTAGTCTTTATGTGTGTGTGTGTGTGTGTGTGTGTGTGTGTGTGTGTGTGTGTGTGTGGTGTGTGTGTGTGTGTGTGTGTGTGTGTGTGTGTGTATATGATTGTATGTGCGTCTGTGTACACGATATCTCATCTCCCAATTAACGGAATGACTTGAAATTTGGAACGTAAGGTCCTTACAATATAAGGATCCGACACGAACAATTTCGATCAAATGCGATTCAAGTTGGCGGCTAAAATTTCGAGTGGAATAGATTGAGCATGAGAATCTCTACAATTAATGTTCAGTAACATTTCCACCTAAAATTAAAAATAAACTCGAAAATCGAGAAAATGTGATTATCCAATAATTGCAAACTATTGGCAACTGTTGATTCTATTAAATGATTCACTATGAAGAGATAGCAGACCTCGTGTGTCTCCAGCGTTATTACCCTGTCACCAGCTGGTTCTAATCTTTGAATAGTAGACTTGAGATGCGCGGGAACACTACCGTAGCGTCAGGTGATCAATTTTCATAACGGCAAGGAAAGTTGTGTGAGTGCGACACACCAGATTTTTTCATAACTGTACTCATGAAAAATAATAATATTATTATTATTATAATATTATTAATCACATTATGATAATATATTTAATATTCCAATAAAACGTTTAGTTTTCGAATAAAAAATTATCTTCAAGTCCCAAAATCCATTGAAGAGTTACCGAAATGCTTGATCAAGAGATTCAATTGATTGATGATAAAGTTCAATAATTGCGCCTTGAACATAGAGAATTTGATCTTCATTAAGTGCAATACTCCACAAAATGTTTGGAAACAAAAGTCGTGTTGCCAATATATACATAGAAATGATACTCATAATTATTCGTAAACAGTAGAGGGGAAATACTTTCACCATTGAGAATATTAATTTTCCCCCATGCGGAGACTATGTTAGTTATTGGAATATTGTGTATGTGTATGTGGTACAGTATCCTTTGCTGCTCAAATCAATTTAATTTCAATTTATTTATTAACGTACATACAATCAAACCTGTACTGTAGGCTACAGAAGAGTCACGACATGTCAATTGGAAAATTTTCTCATTTTCAATTGATATATTTCTCAATTACATTTGACGATTTCTCAAATACAATTCACTATTATCAATTAAATGTGATGATTTCGCGAATACAATTTACTATTCTCATCCACATCTGACATTCTCTCAATTACAAGTGACTATTCTCAAATTAACTTGATACTTTCTCAAATAAAATTGGAAAAGGTGTAGTCAATTGTATTTGGGAAGTCATCACATGTGATTGAGAATAGTGAATTGGATATGAGAAATCGTCAAATGTAAATGAGAAGATATCAATTGAAAATGAGAAAATTTTCCAATTGACATGTCGTGACTCTTCTGTAGCCTACAGTACAGGTTTGATTTGAGCAGGAAAGGATACTGTACTACGTACACAGTATTCCAATATTACTACCATAAGCTTTGCATGGGGGCAAATTAATATTTTCAATGGTGAAATTATTCCCACTGTACTGTTTACGAATGATTTATGAATAGGTATCATTTCTATATATGTATTGGCAACACGACTTTTGTTTCCAAACATTTTGTGGAATATTGCACATAATGAAGATCAAATTCTCTATGTTCAAGGCGCAATTATTGAACTTTATCATCAATCAATTGAATCTCTTGATCAAGCAATTCGGCAACTTCTCAATGGATTTTGGGACTTGAGCATGAAAATCTCTACAATAATTAATGTTCAGTAACATTTTCAGCAGGAATTGAAAATAAGCTCTAAATTCGAGAAAATGTAATTATTCAATTGCAAACTGTTGGCAAGTGTTGAAGTTGATTCTATTAAATCATTCACTACGAAGAGATAGCAGACTTCGTGTGTCTCCAGCGTTATTGTCCTGTCACCAGCTGGCTTGGATCTTTGAATAGTAGACTTGAGATGCGCGTGAACACTAGCGTCAGGTGATCGATTTTCATAACGGCAAGGAAAGTTGTGTGAGTGCGCCACACCAGATTTTTTCTCTCCCTATCATGGACACATTGTATGAATCAATGAAGAATTCTGCCGACCACATAGAAATATATGGCGGAAAAGAGCAATAGTTTTTTGTGCAACTAGTGCGCAAAGTGACAGTTTGCTGCACCGAAAGAAACGTTTACGCCCGAGCCGTAGGCGAGGGCGGAATGGTTTCTTGAGTGCAGCAGAGGAACTTTGCGCACGTATTTCACATCAAGTTTTTCCTATAGTTACCATTGAATATGAAAAGTGGGTAATTATGGGTAAAATTGCCTGAAATGCATCAAATGTTTTTCTGTGTAATTTTATTATTGATAAAAACCTTAATTTATTGTCAAATTGAATAAAAATGTTGTCCTTGGTTATAATATCCAATACTAATAATAAGCGCGTTGTGCTTGGTTGCACCTCTGCTCACTATAGCAGCCACAGCAGTCACTGTTACCAACTTCATTTTGATTTTGCTGCACTGTTGCTCCATATAACCTACTAACTATTTTGTGTTGCCATGTTGCAAATCTGGAGTGCAGAAAAATTTTTCCCGCACTAGAGCGGAAAAGTGATTCTTTGCGTTCTGTAATCAGTACAGCAATAGCCACTTTTCAACGTAACTGTAGGAAAAGGTAAATTAATTTAACTCACAAGAATTCCTGGTGCTGAAGAAGTCCGACAAGTGCCTCTTTCTTGCTCAATTTGTTGTTGTGGTCCTTGTCATAGATTCGGAAGAGAGCGCGTATATGAGAATCTGAGAGGTGCACTGAAAAAAGTTAAAACTTCAAAGTGAATATCCATATTCATTTAATAAAACTTCATAATATTGGAATATTTCTATTACTGGAAACATAGAATCATACAGAGTTGGTGAAAATTATAAAAACATTATATTATATAGAATATTTACTATAGAAAATTATTGACCGAACGAGGTGATGTCTAAGATTCAAGTCGACGGTTTGGCATTTCTCTTAATGTTTATATGTTGCGCATTTACGGCGAAACGCGGTAATAGATTGTCATGAAATTCGACAGGTATGTTCCTTTTTAATTGCGCGTCGACGTATATACAAGGTTTTTGGAAATTTTGCATTTCAAGGATAATATAAAAGGATGAAGGAGCCTCCTTCATACGCCAATATTAGAGTAAAAATCAGACTATAGAATTATTCATCATAAATCAGCTGACAAGTGATTACACAGATGTGTGGAGAAGCCAGTCTATCGCTGTATTTCCATAAGGTCTATAGTTTCAATCAGGTACTTGTGGATGAGAATACTGCGTGAGGTCTACCGTTCACAGAACTACTAGTATAAAAGGAAAAAGGAGCCTCCTTTATACGCCAATATTAGAGTAAAAATCAGACTATAAAATATTTCATCATAAATCAGCTGACAAGTGTTTACACAGATGTGTGGAGAAGCCAGTCTATTACTGTATTTGTATAAGGTCTATAGTTTCAATCAAAGACATTAAAAAGGTATGTATCTTTGAGCTGGGTTTACACCAAAGTTATTAGCAAAATGGTTATAACTTAATCCTGATAGATTCTATTAGATTGAACGGAAGTTGACAAACACATATGTCCATCATGTGTATGATAAGTTATGTTCAATCTAATATAATCTAAAAGGATTGAGTTATTAACATTTTTCAAATAAATTTTGTCTAATCGCAGCTTTAATATCGGGGACCGAGCTTCGTTCTGGAGTACAAAAGCATGAAAAATTTATAACGAAAGTTTAAATTATAATAGCACTAGCCGTCAGGCTCGCTTCGCTCGCCATATCCGTCTAGCCAGGGGGCTCCGCTCCCTGGACCCCCGACTGGATCGTCCAAGAATGAGATCAGCAGGCTCGCTTCGCTCGGCTGCATTTTTCATTTGAGCACTTTTATCATATGCTAGGACGATCCAGTCGGGGTCCAGACTAAACGTCTGGCTGAACGGATATGGCGAGCGAAGCGAGCCTGACGGCTAGTAATATATTATTTCCAGGAATAGCTCTGATTGAAGTAGCAGTGCCCAATCAATTTTTCTGCGATAAATGCATTTCAATCTTCAACTTGGTGCCTACCTAACAAAGTCAACTCAACTTAATGCCAACCTGACAAAATTATTAATTTAGTTACCAGTTGACAACTGTTTCGAAGAGGTACTCTCTCTAGATTATAGTTCTATATTAACATATGGTATGGACATTTTTCAATTATAATTAAGAGAATAAGAAGAATATACATGCTAAAAGACGAACTTTAAACCCTTAAAACCACCCTTAGAGTTAAAATATTGCCAAAAGATATCTTAGTGCGCCTCTAGAGGGCCAACTGAACATACCTACCAAATTTGAACGTTTTTGGTGCGGTAGATTTTTAGTTTTGCGAGTGAGTGAGTGAGTGCCATTTCGCTTTTATATATATAGATGATTCATACAGAAATGTTCTATCTAATCACAGTAAATTGAGATTAATTCCCCGAGGGATGGAAAAATTTCCCTCACAAAGGCCCAGTTGCACAAAAACCGGTTAAATTTTAATCATGTACACGATATCTCGTCTCCCAATAAACGGAATGACTTGAAATTTGGAACTTAAGGTCCTTACAATATAAGTATCCGACACGAACAATTTCAATCAAATGCAATTCAAGATGGCGAAAATGTTGTCAAAAACAAGGGTTTTCGCGATTTTCTCGAAAACGGCTACAATGATTCTAATTAAATTCATACCTAAAATAGTCATTGATAATCTATATCAACTGCCACAAGTCTCATATCTGTAAAAATTTCAGGAGCTCCGACCCATTTATGCAAAGTTTGATTTTAGATTCCCAATTATCAGGCTTCAGATACAATTTAAACAAAAAAATTTGAGTGGAAAAGATTGAGCATGAAAATCTCTACAATTAATGTCCAGTAAAATTTCCACCTAAAATTGAAAATAAGTTTGAAATTCGATAAAATGTGATTATCCAATTGCAACTGTTGATTCTATCAAATCATTTACTATGAAGAGATAGCAGACCTCGTGTGTCTCCAGCGTTATAGTCCTGTCACCAGCTTAGAATACTAGACTTTAGATACGCGGGAACACTAGCGTCAGGTGATCAATTTTCATTCCGGCAAGGAAAGTTGTATGAGTGCGCCACACCAGATTTTTCCATTGATGTGGAAATGTTGGGATGTACTCACCCTTATCTTCTTGCTGCGGATTCGTCCTTTTTTCATAGAATGTTCTCATGAATTTAGAAAACTCTTCGTATTCGATATGCTCGTGATCTCCATCTTCATCCAGTCTGGCAGCATCGTGCGCGTCCCCTGAGTACAAAATTTGAAAATTAATGAAAATTAAAAAATTAATGAAAATGTCAAATTCAAATTGATTCGCAGGCAATTCATGAGTGCAAATACGGGTAATAAGAGAGGAAAGTTGGCAGAATCCATTCGTGAAAGCTGTAGACTAGGGATGGGTATCGAAAGACGAAACATCGATGTTTTTTCTCCTGAACATCGATAAGTGAAAAACATCGAACAGTAAACATCGATGTTTCTAAACATCGATGTATCGATACCCATCCCTACTGTAGACATTATGTATAAGACTCATGTGTGGTCTCTTATTATGAAGAAAATAATATCGAGTCACCGAGCTTCACTCGTTATTTATCTGTTGATAAACAGAACACAATCCTTCAGAATGATTGATTGATTGAGTGCTTTATTTATGTAGATTACAATATATACTGGCTTATACACTTATATACAATAGCTCTCAATACAGCAAAATTATAGATGAATTTACATAATAGAGACTAAGAAAATAATTATTGAACTGTATATGATATGAAAAAGCAATTTGTAATATAATAACGATATTGTTATGCATCTACATAAATTGGCGGAGCTTTGGACATATCAATGTCCATTCTTCGGAAACAATATTAAAAATATCCTCCCCACTAACTCTCTACCAAAGTAGATAATAATGATTGGGGAAGGACTAACCGATTAAATGATTGGGGAAGCACAGCCCAAAACGGTTTCTTCCGAATTTTGATTTATACACTATAAATGGTCCAAAAAGTAGGTTATGTTTCATGCACTTGGATTCAGGTACAATTTTCAGTCCAAATATTTGAAAACAGAAAAGTTCTAATTGAGATTGTTCACAAACCAAATCGGATAACAAAATAACACTCACTAATAACTTAAAACTGTAAAATAATTATTTACTTTGAATATTATGATATACTCTAATCCAGAATTATAAACCATTAGCAGGTAACCCATGCTTTGGAAGGATCTTTCTTAGAACTTGACGTGTTGAAATCTAGAAGAATTCAAAATAGGCCTCTAAGAATCCTCGGTTGATTACGAATTTATATGCTGCATTTCAAGTGAATCAGTATGACCACTTTTCAATTAAAAAAAGAAGTTGGATTCAAAATGGCGGAAAAAATTTGGGTGTGACGTAAAACCTGTTTTTATCATTCGAAAAGGATCCCCAATCACACCTATTTTCCAATTTCCCTTGTAAGAGAAATCAATCTTCTGCTGCTTCCATACAAACTGGAAGCATGACAAATAATCAAAACTTGACAAACTGAAAACTTGATGTAACCAAATCTTGAAGAATTCAAAATTGGTCTATAACCACCCTCGGTTGAGCAATAATCTTTATGCAAAATTTCAAGTTAATCAGTTCAGTAGTTCTGACGTGATAATGCGTCAATCATAATTTCCCTATACTTTACACCTGTATAGGCTACGTTCATAATCCAGTTCTTTCCTTTATTATAGTATAGAAGATGATAAATGGATGGATGATCATTGTTATTTTACTAAGAGATAGGATAAGTTGAATAGTTTCCCTTTAAGAGGGAGTTTTGACAACCCACAGAACTCATTTTTCATTTGAAGATATAACAAAAACGTGCAAATGACCTTATTTTTTTGATCAGCTTGCCAAAATACCCCTCATTCCAATATTAAAGTTTCCGACTGACTGTACAGTGAGTCAGTCATTCTATCAGGGCTCGAATAATTTTGAAATTTAAATTAAATAAAAATGGAAGAATATAATTTCTTTACGTAAATAACAAAACCTTCATTCAAAGACATATCAACTGCATGCATTTTCATATTGCCGATACAGCATTGATGAAACTGTAGACGTTTATTTAGCACTTTGTCTCAAAAATTTTTAATCCATGCCACGTGTAGGCCTAAACATTGCATCAGGAAAACGAAGTTTGAAAACTATGTTTTTCAGGTAGAAAGCAATATAGTAACAGATGTTCCTTTTTTAATTTCGACCATATGATTTGGTGATTTTTTAATGAAATCGAATGTACCATTAATGAAATTTAAACAATTTACACTATTGTTTCTGTAAGACATTACTCTCCTAAAATCATACTCTTAACATAAACCTACCATATACGTTTAAGTAATTTATTACATATTATATTCTAGTAGTTAATTTAGAGTGAATTCAACTTACAGATTGCCTCTTGGACCTGAAAAAGACAACAATACAATCATTTTATTCAAGAATATATTCTATTTTGATTTTATTGTAATATAATAGGAATTACTCAATTGTTTGAAATTGCAACGTTCAGTGTTTTTAGCGAATCAACACACATATACCATGGAGAGAATAGGCTATATTGAGGTCCACGTTATAATGACAGTATTTGATCAACTTTGGTTTCGCTATCCTTGTCTATCATCCAACAATACAGGTGGTACGATCAATTTCTAGCTCCACAACGATGCCAATTATGTTTTTGGCAGTGTAGAAGTATAATTAATCAATGCAGAGAATCGGCATCGCTATTCTTCTATCTTCATCCACTGCCATTATAACGTGGACCTCACTATAGTCCCGACCGTGAACGACAACCTGACACCTCGCACCCTCGCGTCAGAGTGTCCCCCCGACTAAGTTGGCACCTCCTCAGAAAAGTTACAACTAGACGGGTATGGCTCACGTCTACTTGTCCCCTAAAAACCGGTTTTAAAAGGGGACAACTATAGTGAGGTCCACGCTATAATGTCAGAGAAGAAAGATAGGAGAAAACGTTGCCAAGTCTCTCCATTTTGCCACTGACTGTACACAGCTGTTACTCAATTCATCCCATTAAATTTAATCTAATAATAATTATCATTCCCTTGATAAAATAATCAATTTTATGTCAAATTGATCAAGAAAATATATTTTTTCATAATTTGATTCAAAAATTGGCTTTCATGACTGAGATCAGATTTTTATCTTTATACAAACCCGAAATGGCGGCTAATTTAAAAAGCTGTGATACAACAATCTGAATTTCAAAGCAACAGAAATTGAGTTATTTGGTAGGTACCTATACTATTCCAATTTCCTTCAAAATTAATATGAAAATAGAAATTCTATTTAAAAATAAGTAATTTCAATGGATTATTGAATGAAAAAGACTAAGAAATTGTCAAAAAACCACTGATTTATTGATAATTAGAAAGACCGGTTTCGGTTATTACACATAAACTTTATCGGTCTTTCTAATTATCAATAAATCAGTGGTTTTTTGACAATTACTTAGTCTTTTTCATTCAATATGAATAATTACCACAATATCAACTTCTCAACTACACAAAAAGTTCAATGGATTAATTCTGAAATAACTTTTCAATATTATTTATACCGGTACGAGTAAGTATAACCTATACATGTAGGCTAACTGAAGCATGAATGAAGTCTAGGATGGTTAGTTATCAACTTTTAAAATGTCATTTCAGGTATTTTAATTTGTGTATCTCATGAGGTAATGTTTAAAAATTATTTTATTGTTTCAAAAATACATTTTGAATCAATTATACTACTTGTGTACTCAAGTATTTTGATAGAATGAAGAAAAAAAAATGGCGGCTAATAATATGGTTTATTCAGCTTTGTACAGTCACTGTCAAAAGTAAATATAAAATATTCTGGCAGACAACATTGCAAAGCGAGAGAGAGATAGCGCTATCTGTTTTGTTGTATGACAGAAAAGGACAGCAACAGTATTGTCAATCGTACACTGCCATTATAATGTGGACCTCACTATTGTCAGGGCAGCACCTAGTCGCGTACCCCTATAGTGTGGTCCACGTTATAATGGCAGTGGATAAAGATAGAAGAATAGCGATGCCGATTCTTCGCATCAATTAATTATATTTCTACACCGTCAAAAACATAATTGTCATCGTTGTGGACCTAGAAAAGCATAGTACCACCGGCTTTGTCGAATGATTGATTGAGTACTTTATTTATGTAGATTACAATATATACTGGCTTATACACTTATATACAATAGCTTACAATACAGCTAAATTATAGATGAATTTAAATAATATTGATAACAAATAATTGTTGCATGATCGATTACTTTAATCGATAATATCTCATAATTCAATTTCTAATCACTTTAAATAATATTTCCTTGGCATCAATTTCTAATCAGTTCGAATAATATTGATAACAAATAATTGTTGCATGATCGATTACTTTAATCAATAATATCTCATAATTCAATTTCTAATCACTTCAAATAATATTTCCTTAGCATCAATTTCTAATCACTTCAAATGATATTGCTAACAAATAATTGAAAGAATAAGACTTTGATATTGTGTGTGTGTGTGTGTGTGTGTGTGTGTGTCTGTGTAGCAATATCACAACATCTCATACCATACAATCAAATCATTAACAAATAATTGTTGCATGATCGATTACTTTAATCAATAATATCTCATAATTCAATTTCTAATCACTTCAAATAATATTTCCTTGCCATCAATTTCTAATCAGTTCAAATAATATTGGTAGCAAATAATTTATGCATGTTCGATTACTTTAATCAATAATATCTCATAATTCAATTTATAATCACTTTAAATAATATTTCCTTGCCATCAATTTCTAATCATTTCAAATAATATTGATAACAAATAATTGTTGCATGATCGATTACTTTAATCAATAATATCTCATAATTCAATTTCTAATCGCTTCAAATAATATTTCCTTCCCATCAATTTCTAATCATTTCAAATAATATTGGTATCAAATAATAATAATCAAAGACTTGTATGTGCACAGATTTTTCTCCATGATTGATTGTTAAAAAAATCTGTGCACACACAAGTTAATAATATTTGTTGAAACTAACCTTTGTTTGTGAGAAGATTGACTCGTCCTCATCCCCGCTAACTTCAGCCTCCGCCTCAAACATCAACTTCCGCTTCCCCTGCTTCTGCCTGTTGTTCGGTAGAGTAGTTAGCACCACTCGCTGCGGTGCCCAGGTAGCAGCTGGAGCCAAGCGTTGAATAGGGCTGTCCCCCAGCACAATCTCGCCGCCCGGCGATGGTGGTTCCACGTTGAGTGGAGCGGGTGCAGCAGCAGCGGACGACTCAGCAGCAGCGATGGCAGCTTTCCGCTGCCAGTAGTTGAGCAGGTGCTGGTGTGCTGGTGGGCTATCTGGCAGCACGTATGATGGAGAAGATGTTGATGGAGAACTCATCGTGAAGTGCACTCAAAGTAGACTCAGATGTAAATGACAATTTTCCTCTCATCACTTCTGTTTATATACCATACGTTTCTCTCTCTGTTCCAGGCTCGTGCGAGTGAGAGCGAAGTGTGCTACAAGGCGAAAAAAATTCAAATTTCTCCCCTACAACACTTGCTCCCACATCGTTATCGGCAACATTCAGATTTGTAAGTATTCTCTCTCCTATCACAAAAAAAAGTCACTCAATCATTCTATATTTTCGAATAGCAACCTTGTACATGTGTTAGAAGACGAAAAAAAAAATCTCGTCTAGAACTCTGCATGGGACGGTGTCTGCCCACACCTGCTAGAAGCTGAAAAAAAAATCTCCTCCATGTCAACTCACTTAAACATATTTTGAATAGCCTCTCATGATGCTTATTGATTTCTAATATTATCAGTTATTAAATATTTCATTGTTTTCACAGCATTTTCTCGCTTCTCAACATAGGGCTCACTCAAACATTTTTTGAATAGCATTCTCGCCTCTCGATTGATTTCTAATATTATCAGTTATTAAATATTTCATTGTTTTCACAGCATTTTCTCACCTCTCAACACGGCTTCCGACCTCATAACCAGTTGAGCTCTCGTTGAGGCAACACACCTGAGAGGTTAAGGAGCAATCTGAAAGGAAGCATAGCCGGTATCTACACCTGAGAGGCTAGCTCACAATCGAAAAGGAAGCATAGCCACCTGTACATCTACAGTCAAGGAGATTCACGCAGCATCACCCAACACATGTAAGTACATTTTACTTTGATTTTATCCTCTGTGGAGGAGAGGAAAATTGTTCTCGGAGGATGATATTTGTCCTCTGAGGACAGTTTTTGTCCTCGGAGGGGAGGATTTTTGTCATCAGAGGACAATTTTTGTCCTCGAAGGGGAGGATTTTTGTCATCGGAGGACAGTTTTTGTCCTCGGAGGACAATTTTTGTGCTCGGAGGATAAAAAACCTTCTACAACATACTGCATGCATGCGATTTTAGCTCATCTTTACGGTATATCCGGAAAATCCTCTCCTCGCTCTTCTTTCTCACACTCTTCATATGAACAAAACGATAAATGCATTACTTTTTCAAATGGATTTTCGATCATATATTTGTAATAGACACATTGCAGATAAAATGGATTTTTATGTGAGGAATAACCATTTCTCGCAAAATACTCTGCTTTATCGGATAATGATTTACGATAGTCACAATGTAGATGATGCTTTTCAAAATACTCTCCTTGAACGGATGAATCTTCTACACGATTAAAAGTTAAATATCTTCCTTCATATTGGCGTAGAATATTATTATCGAAATTCTCCTCTTCAATTGTTATATTATATTTCCTTCTACAGTTCGGGCTGTACCTTGCATGTTCTATTGCTGGTATGTCACTTTCTTCCCATTTTCCCAAACAAATTGAACAAAATACACATCGCACAATGTCTGGCACAGATGAGAATATAAATCCCTCTTTTGCCATGTTTTCCGCGGACAAATGCGGAGAAGATTTCGTCCATCTTTTATCAAAAGATAATAATCTTAATCTTTCATGCAACATTATGTGATCTTGAGATATCATTTTCACACAGCCTTCTTCTACCAATGCCGATTCACAACTGATTTAAAAACATACATGAAACTCTAATTCTATGTCATCCTGATCGTTATTCTTTCGTTTTTCAGAATCTAACATGTCGAGGGAACGCAGACTACACAGCATCAATTCCGCAGCGGTGCGTCATCACATAACCATCAACGATCCCGAGGAAATCGAGTAATAGTTGTTAGAAGTGAGTTGAAGCAGTAAGTTACCTGGATTTCCAAGTGTTTTTATCACAGTGTGTTTCGGGAGATTTGCCTATTTCTGTACAGGTTAGTTTTGCGAGTTCACTGTATTGAGAAACTAAAACTCTAAGCTGAGAAAATAGTGTGTACAAGCACAGTACTGTATTGAAGTTGTTATTGCCATCGTAAAGACTCAGTAAGCGACTTGTTGATTAGATAACATTGTGTTTCGGACTTTGTATTTTGCGACTCAGCGATCAGCTGCTTTTGGAACACCGGTAACTTTTGTTTAATTGCGTAACCTAGCAACGCTCTGCTTGCAGACCAATCAACGATCGAGACGGTAGGGTCTGCTGGCGGTTTTGTTTTGAATTGCTGTACTCTCCACTTGACGCTGTTTTTACGAAGGTTTCTGATAGTTTTTATTCTGCTTGTCTCACCAAATGTAATAATATGAACTCGGCAATAAAGCAGTGCAAAACGGCAAAAGGTATTCCGGCTATATTATACAAAGGTATTAAATTTGGAAAGGACTCACACACTGTAAAAGGTGATATTACGTGGAAATGCTTGAAAAAGAACTGTACTTTTACGATAAAAACTAGTTCGGATACTTCTGTGATTCATAGTTTAACGGGTCAACATTCGCATGAAACAGTGTCATATACCGAAAATGATGCTGCTCCCAGCTTGGAACAGGAGAATGAACACTTAAAGGCGCGAATCAAAGTTCTGGAAGAACAATGGAATGCCGCAATTAATCGGTCTATGGATCTTGATATTCGCCTCATGGAATTATCATCTTGTGAGTCGCGAATGAATGATAAAACTGAAAATGTGGATAATTTCACACACGTAAATTCACTTATAGATCGATTGAGCCAGTTTCTTAGAACGGAACTCCTTTCTGATGCGGACATTGACTGTTTTTGTAGTTATTTAATTGATTCGTTTCCAGGAAATTATGTGGTCCTACCAGCAGTAACAGCAATGATCATCAATGACGCGGAAGCTGATTTATCATTCTTAAGAAATAATGTAAAAGAAAATAATTTCACTGCTTTCGTGATAAATGACGGTCGGCAGGAAGAAGCAAATGACGGCTGGTGTGGTTCTCATTGGAGTGTTGTTGTTTATGATTCTTTACACTGTAAATTTTATATTCTGGACTCAATGAACAAATGTAATGAGAGATTTTCCATGTCTCTGATAAGAAGAGTTAGCTCAATCCTAACCTACAAGAAGATAATTACCCTTCCATGTCCTCAACAGACTAATAACTACGATTGCGGTGTTTTTGCAATGTATTTTTTGGAAGAAGTATTTAAATATAGGAAAATGTGTAGTTCAACCTGTCTCGAGGATGGTCTCTCTCTTAATACAAACTTTGATGCTACGGTATATAGGTGGAAGATTCTGTGTAAAGTTTGTAATTTTCTAAAACCCAAGTCTTGTGATTTGTTAGTCTCTAATGATTCTCCATGCAGTAAGAACATATCATATCCTAGCTCTAAACAGATAACGATTTCCAAGACTAGTGATATTTCTCTGGGAACTAAACTTAAAAAGTCAGCTAGCATGAAACCATTAAAAAACGTAGTCAGAATCTTTGGCGACAGTCATGGTCGTGATTTAGTAGATAATTTGAATAGATCTGAACTTGAAAAGACAACTAGTGGTTTTATCATGCCAAGTGCCAAATTCAACCCCATAGTAAATAATATTAAGAGTGGTACTAGAGATCTATCCAATAATGATCATGTGGTCATTGTTGGAGGAGCGAATGATGTATACTGTAATCAAGCTGGTAGTTTTCTAAAAAGTATGCTTTCTCTACTTCAGGTGCTAAATTTTACAAATGTATTAATTTCTACAATACCAATAAGATATGATTTACCGGAGTGGTCATGTGTTAACGAAGAGATTAGAAAAACTAACAGTAGAATAAAACAGTATTGTGGAAGGATGCAAAATGTTAAGGTGATAGATCTTACTGATCTTAAAAGAGAGCATTTTACTAGGCATGGGCTACACCTGAACTGGAGAGGCAAGAAGAGGATGACTGATAAAATCAAAACAATATTAGATGAAAAGGGTAATAATACAGTTATCGAGCTTCAATATGACCTGAGTCATCGGGGAAACTAATTAGTGGTCCTGTTCATATAGGTAGAAACACAACGATCCTAGAATATACTAGAAAACAGGACCGTAGCTCTGATTTGAAGGTTTGCGCTCTAAATATTCAATCTCTGAGAAATAAGTTACTTGAACTTGAGACTATTTTGAGTCGTAAAGAGTTTGATGTCATTTGCTTGAGTGAGCACTGGTTACGTGAGGAAGAGATTAATTTTTATGTCCCTCAAAACTTCAAACTAGCTGGTTTTTATTGTCGACCGACTCCATATGGTGGTTCTTTAATATTTGTGAGAGAAGGAATTGATTTTAATATTATTGACATTACCTCTCACTGTTATGAGGGTTCCTGTGAGGCAACAGCTGTTAGGATTGGTAGATTAAATACTCTAGTAATTAGTATTTACCGCACTCCTGGCTCCCGTTTCAGAGATTTTATGGTTAATTTGGAACAATTACTGGAATATGTAACAAGTAAGGTAAATGGCTTTAAATTCTTGATACTAGCAGGTGATCTAAACGTAGACATTCTTAAAAATTTTGAACCAGACACACAAGAATTTTTGAATTTATTGAGATCTTTCAACCTTTACTGTACGAATTACTCTCCAACTAGGTATGAGTCATGTCTTGATAATGTAATTACAAATATATCTGCGGATTATTTTAGAGTAACGCTTTTAGAACAAGGTTTAATATCTGACCATTCTGGTGTTTGTGTTTCGTTTGATCTAGAAAGAAAGTCATCTTCAAAAATCTCTAATGAATGTAATAAATTAAATAGAGACATGACTATAAGACTTCTTACCAAGAAAAGATTGCTACATTTGAGAAAGTCTCTTATAAATATTTGTTGGGAGAAAATTTATAAAACTGACAATAATGTTGATATGGCAGTTAATAGTTTCTTAAATATCATAGTTGAATCCTTAAATCGCTCCTGCCCTAGAGTTTTGGTGAAAAATAAAAGTAAAAAACAATCCTCTTCAAAATGGCTCTCACCTGAACTGGAAAAAATACACATTCTATTATTGATTTCTTACAGTAGATTCAAGAATACACTTAGTGAATATGATAAAGAAGTCTATAAAAATATAAGAAAGCACTACCGATTCAAGTTGAAACAAGCGAAAATAAAGGTAAATAGTGAATTTATTGCAAATGCTAATAATAGGTGTAAGGCTGCTTGGTCAATAGTCAAGAGAGAATCTAATCTCATGCCTGCTTGTAAAAAACCAATACCAATCTCTCCAAATGTATTGAATGAGCTCTTTGTTAATGTACCAACCAGAAGGTTGGATGATAGACAGGACCAAATTGATACGTCATTTCAAAATTTTCTGATTAATGCTCCAAAGCCTTCACACAATTTTAAACTTAAGACAATTGATAAGTTAACCGTTAAATCCATTGTTAATAGAATGAGTAATTCTCGTAGTGAGGATGTGTTTGGAATGTCTAATTACTTGATCAAAGAAATAATTGACTCAACCTTGCTTCCTCTAACATATATTATAAATTTTATTATTGTCATGGGCTACTTTCCGGATTGTTTGAAAGTGTCCAGTGTTACACCTGTTTTGAAAAAAGGAGATCCAAAAAATCCTGAAAATTACAGACCAATTGCTCTTGTGCCTATCATCAGTAAAATAATAGAATTTTGTCTGCTAATGCAACTCTATGAATATTTCATTTTCAATGGCTTATTATATCCCCATCAATATGGCTTTAGACCAGGTCACTCTACAATAGACGCTGTTGAGAAAATTGTAGACTTTGTACATCAATGTTTTGAAAATAAATGTGCAGTAGGGGCAACCCTGTTAGACCTTAGCAGAGCATTTGAGAGAGTTTCACATGTGATTCTCTGCAAAAAACTGGAGCATTATGGCATAGTAGATAGAGAGTTAAAGCTATTGAAAGGTTATTTGGTTGGCAGAAAACAAATGGTAAAGTGTGCAGGTAAATGCTCTGATGTATTGAACATAAATACAGGTGTACCTCAAGGATCGGTCCTTGGGCCCTTCCTTTTTCTGGTTTTCGTAAATGACTTCAGTTTCAATATACCAGGTCTTTCTGTATTGTATGCTGATGACACCTCAATAATCCAATCAGATGCTGAAATCGAAAAACTTCAGGATAAACTTGACATTTCCTTGAATCAGGCAAAATCATGGTATTTATCTAATGACCTAGAATTAAATGAGCAGAAAACAGAGAAAATAACATTTACATTAGGGCATACTCTGAACCACAATAATCTTAAGCCTGTCAAATTACTAGGTGTAATATTGGATGGTAAACTCTGTTGGGAGGAACATGTGAATAGTCTCTGTAAAAAACTTTCAAGGGTAACATACCTCCTCAAGAGATTAAATAGTTCTGTTAATCTGCAAGTATTGTTGATGACCTATCACGGACTTTTCCATTCTCATCTTAGTTATGGGATAAGAATGTGGGGCAATTGCCCAACACATAAAAAAGTTTTCATATGGCAGAAAAGGGCAGTTAGAGCTATTTTGAACCTTTCCCCAAGAGAAACTTGCAAGCCTCACTTCATCAAACTGGGTATACTGACTCTGCCATCTCTATATATATATTCCAATTTGATAAGTGTAAAGAAGAATTCTAACAACTTTCACAAACATAATGAATATCATGCTTACAATACTAGGAATAGGGAAAAAATTATGAAACCAAATCTCAGATTGAGTAAGAGCATGAAAAGCTACCCCTATTTACAGTTGTTATTTTACAATAAACTACCAATTGAAGTTAAGAACCTGCCTCAAGAAAAATTTAAAGTTGCCATTTCACAAATGCTAAAAGAAAAGGCTTACTACTCTACTGAAGAGTTTTTAATTGATAGCATATAACGTTTTCTACTTAGAATAAAAATGTGACTTACATTGTAAGAATAGTATTGTGATTACTATGTTATGACTTT
>NC_052512.1:40398210-40425972 GCF_014356525.2 Nilaparvata lugens
GATGAGAAAAATTAAGAGTCATAATATAATAGGGGTATTCACAATGTTGTTTTAGTCATCTAAAGTGCTATCTGATTGCAAATGATTTGCAATCGTCAGTCCCGGTAGAGGTGGGCATCACATTATACGCTGATGATACAACAATAATGTTCATCAACAACAGCCTCAATGAACTGGAGGTGGAAGCAAATCTACAGACAAATTCTGTTGTACAATATTATAATGAATCATTATTGTCAGTGAACCCTAAAAAAAGTAAGTGCCTTCGATTTGGTTTCAAACATTATGTATTTGAACCAGTAATTAGCATTGGTGACTCTATTGTGGAGAATGTGACAGAGGCGAGTCTGTTGGGAATGATTGTGGATAAGGATCTCTCATGGAATGCCCATACTGACAGACTGGCCAACAGAATCAGTTGCAGTTTATTTGTTCTGCGAAACATAGTCAAGTGTGTGCCCCCTGAGACAGGAAAAACGTTTTATTTCGCACTCATTCATCAACATATTGTATATGGAATTGAGCTCTGGGGTAACACGTCTCTGCAGAACATAAATAAAATATACATTCTGCAAAAGCGGGCTATTAGGTGTTTAGTGGGATTGGGGTTCAATCATCCTTGTCGAGATTATTTTAAAAGGCTGTGCATACTCACTGTACCTTGTATTTTTATTTTTAAAACTTTATTATATGTGATTAAGAATATGGGCAGTTTAACGACCAATGCACAGGTACATTCACACTTCACAAGAAACAGGAACAACTTTATCGTTCAGCCTCACAGGCTAACTCTTTTTGAGAAAAAAACTAGCTACATAGGGACAAAATTTCTAAACAAGTTGCCTGGTAATATAGATTTTAAGAGCATGACTTTCAAAAAAGATCTTCATAAGTTCCTTGTTGAAAAAAGTTTTTATTATGTAAATGAATTTTTATGTGACAATTATGTGTAATATCATATAGGCTATATCTATATTTTTATAATGTTAAATATTGAAGAGATTTTTTTTGTACATGACAATGTTCAATTGTATAGTTGTGATTCATAATGACTGTACTGTATTGAACAAATAAAAATTATTATCTATTATATAAAAGCGAAATGGCACTCACTCACTGACTGACTCACTCACTCACTCACTCACTCACTCACTCACTCACTCGCATAACTAAAAATCTACCGGACCAAAAACGTTCAAATTTGGTAGGTATGTTCAGTTGGCCCTTTAGAGGCGTACTAAGAAATCTTTTGGCAATATTTTAACTCTAAGGGTTGTTTTTAAGGGTTTAAAGTTCGTCTTTTAGCATGTATATTCTTCTTCTCCCAATCTCTTAATTATAATTGAAATTTCCATATCATATGTTACTATAGAACTATAATCTAGATAGAGTACCTCTTCGAAACAGTTGTTGACTGGCAACTAAATTAATAATTTTGTCAGATTGGCATTAAGTTGAGTTGATTTTGTTAGGTTGGCACCAAGTTGAAGATTTAAATGCATTTATCGCGGAAAAATTGATTGGGCACTGCTACTTCAATCCTGGTAATATTATATAACTAGCCGTCAGGCTCGCTTCGCTCGCCATATCCGTTTAGCCAGACGTTTAGTCTGGACCCCCGACTGGATTGTCCTAACATATGATAAAAATGCTCAAATGAAAAATGCTGATCTCATTCTTGGACGATCCAGTCGGGGGTCCAGGGGGCGGAGCCCTCTGGCTAGACGGATATGGCGAGCGAAGCGAGCCTGACGGCTAGTTATTATTAAAATTATTATTATCTGATAACTCTGAATTATTATGAGCATCGCTGTTTAGCATGGCCAAGCAGAAAGCAGTATTCTACCTATACTGAGGTCCCCATTAAAATGGCAGTATTTGATTAACATTGATGTTGCTATCCTTGAGATTGATAGCACTATCCTTTTCTAGCTCCGCAATGTTGCCAAATCAGTTTTCAATAATTTAGAAATATAATTAATCAAGGCAGACATATGGCAACGCTGTTTTCCTATCTTTATCCAATGTCATTATAACGTGGACCACGTGTCATTATAATTTCAGCATAGTACTGTCCATTTAGGTTGGTTGATTATTTTTATAATGTCCATTAAATCAGAAGAAATTGTTTTGTAGAGCATTATTATTGTATGCCTAATCTTGAACAAACTGTGTTGTCACAGTTTACAAATTTATTATTTTTTGTAATATTTTAAATAAACCCAGATTTTTCCCGACTTATATTTGATGAATTCAAGGCTTTGACAGTTAAACAGTTTTATGTTGAAAATGTAATTAAATATTTAATAAACAACTCATTAAATAGACATTACCGCTTGAGACAGTGGCGGTTTTGGGGGGGGGGGGCGTTGGTGGCGGCCCCCCCTTGACCAGGGATTTTTATTATTTTTTTATGGGGCCGTTTAAACACATTTGTTAGTGTAATTCATACCTAAATCTTTTGAAAAACTCGTACTGTTAAACAATAGGAATACGGCAAATAATAGAAATTGTATTAATTGCCGAACTGTTTAATAGAATATTAAGGTGCATACAGACTTTCGCTCTGCTCCGCACCCGAACGTCACTCCAGCAGAGCGATTGATGATCGACCGGGGAACGCGAGAAGATCTAACATCTTCCGTAACGTTCATGATGGGTGCGTGGGTGGAGCGACTGTGGTTCGATGGTGGTACGAGGGCGAAACGAGGGAGGAGCGTGCTCGGTGCAGGTTGGAAACATTTTTTCCGATCATTACTTTTTGAGATATGAGCGCCTAAAGTTTAAATTTTTGGGACAGAACATTTCAAATTCGGTAAGAGGTAAATTTATGAGATTTAGAGGATATTATGGTATTGTTGATCCAGTAAAACAAAAATTTTCTGTAAATATCAATTTTCAAGATAGTTATTCAATTTACTAAAAATAACTTTTAGTTGAGTTTGGTGAATTGAATAACTTTTACTACAGTGAGGTCCACGTTATAATGGCAGTGGATAAAGATAGAAGAATAGCGATGCCGATTCTCTGCATTAATTAATTATATTTCTACACTGTCAAAAACATAAATGGCATCGTTGTGGACCTAGAAAAGGATAGTACCACCGTCTTTGTCGAATGATAGACAAGGATAGCAAAACCAAATTTGATCAAATACTGTCATTATAACGTGGACCTCACTATAGATCAACAACACCATGAAGAATCTATCCTCTAAATCGCATGGATTTATATCGTACCGAATTTGAAACGTTCTGTCCCAAAAATTCAAAACTCAGGTGCTCATATCTCAAAAAGTAATGATCGGAAAAAATGATCTCCCGAGAAAACTTTTTCATTTTGATAGCTTGATGATATACAAATCGAAAAATCTGGTGTGGTACACTCACACAACTTTCCTTGCTCATTGAACTGGGAGCCTCATTCTTAAACGATAATAATTTAGAGAAATAACATAATGACGATTGGCGGCAACATAATTATTTGAAACTACGATCGTAGTGTATGTGTGTATATAATTATTGTTTTCAGAGTACTTTTTCCTTTGTGTAAATTGTGAAATCCGATGATTTTTTAAAAGTCGTCAAAACAGCTGTTCTACAGATGAAATATCTCGACTATGTGTTATTTTTATAGACTGCTCTACCTACCTACCTCATGCACGAGAAGGAGGTTACAAAGTACATTTCTCAAGGATGGGGTGAACCCCCCATTAGTTTCCCAGAGAGGAGACTCATGCCAGTTGATGGGGCTGATAAATAACTATACAGAGTATGAATTTGAAATAAATCAGTCGAGTAATTTTTGAGAAAATCGTGAAAAACATGGTTTTTCAGTAATTATCCGCCATTTTTCTCGAGAATATAACGCAGCTCCTGCAATTTTCCTAGAAATAAGACTCATGTCAGTTGATAGGGCTTATAAATAGCTATCCATGGTATAAATTTGAAGAAAATCGTTAGAGCCGTTTTCGAGAAAATTGTGAAAAACATGGTTTTTTAGTAATTATCCGCCATTTTTCTCGATAATATTACGCAGCTCCTGCAATTTTCCCAGAAATGAGACTCATGTCAGTTGATAGGGCTTATAAATAGCTATCCATGGTATAAATTTAAAGAAAATCGTTAGAGCCGTTTTTGAGAAAATCGTGAAAAACATGTTTTTTTAGTAATTATCTGCCATTTTTTCCGCCATCTTGAATTGAATTTTATTGAATTTCTTATTGTCGGGTCCTCATGGTATAAGGACCTTAAGTTTAAAATTTCAAGTCAATCGGTTAATTCGGAATGGAGTTATCGTGTTCACAGACATACACACATACACACACACACACACACACACACACACACACAGACCAACACCCAAAAATCATGTTTTTGGACTCAGGGGACCTTGAAACGTATAGAAAACTTGAAATTGGGGTACCTTAATTTTTTTTGGAAAGCAATACTTTCCTTACCTATGGTAGTAGGGCAAGGAAAGTAAAAACTTTGAAAAATATCACGAGTAGAAAGTTCATTTTTAGCCTTTGCACAGCCTTAAATGAACAAACCAACATCCTCTTCTCAGCCATAAAAGCCCAATATACACAAACAGCACACTAAAAATTGCCATTCTAACCTTCTACTTGTCTATGAGTAAAACCAGGAAGATGGCGGTCCTGCAAAAAGTACTCCTTGTCACAGTAAGAGAATGAATCCATTTATTGATAAATCTGACTGATAGTCGTTCTTTTTAATAGCAAAAAAGTGATAAAACAAGTTTCTTAACAAAAATTCATATTTCAACAAGATTTTTATTGTCATTTTCCATCAAATTTAACCTTCCGGTGGTCGCGCCATCTCAATCACACGAGCAGTCGCGTGTTGTATTTTATACAACATCCAATTTTCCAAGTGTTATGTACTATGTTTACTGTCTAAACATATTGATTAATTAATTGTATATTTCACTTTTTGTGTAGTTGAGAAGTTGATATTGTGGTAATTATTCATATTGAATGAAAAAGACTAAGAAATTATCAAAAAGCCACAGATTTATTGATACTTAACCGGTCTTTCCAAGTATCAATAAATCTGTGGTTTTTTGACAATTTCTTAGTCTTTTTCTTTCAATTGTATATTTACTTTTCCAATCTTTTTGGATTATTTTATGGATATAAAAATATATGTGGATGCGTTTATGAATATATGCTTATAAGAACTTTTTCCTTATTTTTACCTCTACTATCACGTATAAACTTCCGGTAGTCGCGCCCTACTCAATCACACGAGCAGTCGCGTGTTGTACTTTTTACAACATCCAATTTTCCAAGTGTTAAGCAATCTGTTTACTGTCAAAACATATAAATTATTGTATAATTACTTTTTCCATCTTTTTGGATTATTTTACGTCTATGAACATTTGGATGATTACCATTTCATAGCCCAAGAAGGTACATCAAACAAAGCCATCAATTCTGTGTTATTGGTTCGTTTAGTTTACAGTCTTTCCCTATCTTATGCACTGTGGCGACTAAATGGCACCTAAAGACTGAACCATTGCTCGGTTGATACTGCAACTCAGTGGAGTGATGGGGGGGAAAGTTTTGGAATGCATAGGTGACTCATTCACTGACACCACCCCATCCAATAGTGTTGTGCAGCAAAAAAACTGACACTGTTGTACTTTTTACAACAGCGCGACTGCCGGGAGGTTAAATATCATAGGCGTACAAGGAAAATGCACTAAGTTCAATTTTTCCAAACTTTGATTTTCCATTATTTTGAATTACTTGTATAAACTATGCATATTAAATCATAACAATCAAATAATTATCAAACGAATGAAGAATACTTTATTTCTTGCAGTATGATATTATTTTGTGAAAAATCACTAAAAGGAAAATTATGATTAATGTTGGAAATTAGAAATTGATTTCCTGAGAAATTTACTTTTATGGATTTAATGGATTTTCCTTGTATGCCCACGATTATTATCTACATTGAAAACAACCATCTTCATTTCCTACTATAAAATAATGTAGTTCAATTCAAAAGTCAAATATATTTTCACAATCTATGTAATTGCTCTATTGAACAGGAAATATTATCAAAAATAATTTGAGAAGTTTAGTTCCAAATACGTGACAGATAAAATAGGTCTGTATAAAAATGTTATTTTTATAAAATACATTGCAAGTTGTCACCCATTACTATTTCTTGATTATGAGTTGTTCATCAAATTATTCATATATTGATTTTTTACTACTCAGTTTTTTTGTTCAAGTGTGTTTATTGTGTTAATTCAGTTTCTCATGAATATATTCTAATAATAACATTTCATTGAAGCATCTATACATAACATTTAGGGCCTTTTGCACAGTGTAAGTTTAAGCCAAAGCTTAAACCAAATCTGGATTTCTTTTGGTTTAAACTAAAATTCCGTTTGCACAGTATCAGTTTAAACTCTGTATTGAGTTTAAACTCAGGAAAGTTTAAACCTGCAAAGCAAGAGGTTTGTTTAAACCATAGAGAAACAATAGCGTAAGTTTTTGTTATTGTTTCTCTATGTTTAAACCAAATAATTTGGATTAACTTGACATCTGAAAAGATTTGATGGGGAAACAGCTGAATCTGATAGTAAATTATTTTTCGACGGTTGTTTTTAATGCTTCTGTTGACGATAATAGTATTAATATTCAGGTTATAGTGAATCATTATTTGAATGTAAAAATAATATTGTAATGGAGGAATTGATAGAAGTTTTTAATGTGATTGATAAAGATGACTGCGAAGAAATTTTGAAACTGAGAAAAATTGGGCAAAAAACAAATAATTTAAATTTCTGGAATAGAGAATTTTTTTAACGGTTTTGCTTGAGTACAGCAACTGTTAATTTAGTATTTTGATTGAATAAACCATCACTTGATAGAAATTAAGACAATTTTTAACAGTGGTCTTCGATTAGAAAACATCTTTTTAATAACACAAAACTGAGATATATTGCTTTCGAGAGGTTTCTAATAAACGAGGAAGACCGTAGTAGATTCAAGCGTAACAAAATAACTTTTTTATCTTACATTCTGAAATATACTTTCTGGTGCCAACTAAACATAAGTTTTTAAAGAATTTCTTGATCGCATTCACTTTTATAACCGTACAGCTTACAGCTCTGTGGATTTTGAACAAGAAAATACTAAAATAGTAGCTACATAACCTCAATTTACTGATGGTTTGTAAACAAATAAAAAATTTCCTGTAAAAATTAGCTTTCCTGATATTATAAACGATGACATTCTATTACCAACTTAACGCTAAACTAGTTTATTTAAACTGGATTAGTAAATGCACTGAGAAAACCGATTCAAGTTTAAACTTTCAGATTAACTTAAACTCGATTAACGGTTAATCGAGTTTAGCAATCTATACTGTGCAAACTGCCCTTATTTCCCATAATTTTATAAATATTACAAACATTCAATTATTCTTCCATCTATTTTATTTATTAATGTACTCGTATTTTGATACCTAGATGTAGTTTCCAATAGATTCAAAGTTACATAGATTTATTGAAGTTTTTAAAGATAGTTTGACATCATCTCGGATTAAGCTCCTCTTTATTCTACCTACATATACATGGTGATTATTAATTATGGTAAAATAATTCAACCTTCCGGCAGTCGCGCTGTTGTAAAAAGTACAACAGTGTTGGTTTTTTTACTGCATAAAACTATTGAATGGGGTGGTGTCAGTGAATGAGTTACCTATGCATTCCAAAACTTTCTCCCCATCACTCCACTGAGTTGCAGTATCAACCGAGCAATGGTTCAGTCTTAAGGTGCCATTTAGTCGCCACAGTGCATAAGATAGGGAAATACTCTATACGGGGACTGTAAACGAACCAATAACACAGAATTGATGGCTTTGCTTAATGTATCTTATTGGGCTATGAAATGGTAATCATCCAAATTTTCAATATAATTCAATCCAAGAAGATGGAAAAAGTAATTCTACAATTAATTAATATGTTTTGACAGTAAACAGAGTACATAACACTTGGAAAATTGAATGTTGTAAAGAGTACAACACGCGACTGCTCGTGTGATTGAGTAGGGCGCGACTACCGGAAGGTTAATACGCGATAGTAGAGGTAAAAATAAGAATAAAAGTTCTTATAAACATATATCCATAAACGCTTCATTAGCGAGCTATACAGAGTGAAAGATTTCGCCCGGAATTCAGTTCCTCTGGTGAAATACTCCGATGCTGAATTGTCATATGGAAAAATATCTGAAAAATAGAATAAAAGTAGTCTGAAAGCTGTAGTGTGAGTAGTTTTTGAGAAAAAAGTTGAAATATGCAAAAAATCTAAGTAGAAAAACAAAGACTTCTACGTTTGATGCCCAATAACCTTCTTTAATGACCAGTATACAAATAATTTTTCGCAATAAAAATTGTAGAGAATTTGATTCTGAAAAGAATTATGTAAGCTGTGTAAACTAAATTTGAATAAAAGTTAAATAAAATGTATTCTTATGTAGTACATTACACCACAAAAATTTGCTGTTTTAAGAGGAGAGAACTAATAACTCATGGATTTTTTGCATATTTCAACTTTTTTCTCAAAAACTACTCACACTACACCTTCCAGACTAGTTTTATCCAATTTTTCAGTTATTTCTCTCATATTAATCCATCATAAGTTTTTCAAAAACTAGTCCCCAAACAATTCAGCATCTGTGTATTTCACCAGAGGAACTGAATTCCGGGCGAAATCTTTCACCCTGTTTAGCTCGCTAATGAAGCGTTTATGGATATATGTTTATAAGAACTTTTTTTCTTATTTTTACCTCTGCCATCACGTAATTATTTTACCATATATTGAGAATCACCCTGTATAATATAATAACTCACTCCACTTATAGTAACAGTTATAAACCATTATATTATTTATACAGAATACCAATAGAATATAAAAAATTAAAGCGTTCTTATACACATCTAAACATTATAAAAATATAATAAACATAAAGACAACATTTCAAATTCAGTATTTTAATAATTATTACTTCCAGTTTATAGTATTATCAAGATGGAACATTTCTGAGAATCCAATCTACCTAACATCCATCAAGTTGGTGAATTTATATACATAATAGAAAAAATTGCAATTTAATTTTCTAGTTGATCATTCATTTAAAATATTGCTAATTCATCGCCATGAATCTCCATATTCACTAAAATGAATCAAAAATTGAAACGTGATGATTTTTCGAAACTGAAGGATGACGATTCAGAGCCGTAGGCTGCTCACATGTTATATGAAATCAAAATTTAATTTTTAATTGCAACGAATTTGTATATTGCTTATTTTTTAATTTTCTCCTAGATTCTAAGTATGCTAACAAAATTAATGTTGTCTCAATAAACTCCAAATCTCTCCAAGGAAACCCATTAGATTTTCATATAATAAACTTTGTCTGTTATTCACAATTTTTGAATTATTATCAGAAACCAGAAGTAGAGCTTACCAATTCATATCTATTTAGCTTTCAATATATTGTAATATTCCTGAATACAATATGCTCATTAAAATGATATTGAAAAAACACTTTCAAGTAGGTATTTGTACTTGTTTAGTATACCACGTTTGATACTTTTTTCAAAAATCTGAAAAATCAGTAATAAAGTTTACTAATCGATAAAGTTCAAATTGAAATTATATTTTCAATTAATAGAAGGTATTACCATAGAGAAACAATAGCGTAAGTGGATATCCCATGGTATAGGGCGTTTATGTCGCAACTTTTACTGTTATCTCAAGCCGACTACTATCGATTATTGTCGAATTTTACTGTTTTGTTGGGGTGAGAGTGTATGAACGGCACAATATGAGAGACTACCAGTGTCACACATCTTCACGGCAAAGAATTACATGAACTATCGGCTTGAGATAACAGTAAAAGTTGCGACATAAACGCCCTATATACCATGGGATATCTACTTATGCTATCGTTTCTCTATGGTATTACCTTACCATAGCATAGCTTGCATGCAATACTGTTGACATATATCATGTATGACAGACAATGTGAGTTGGTCAAGCCTAATTTATGACAATAAAAAGATTATATATAGATTTACCAGCGATTTCTTATATTAAAATCTAGTTATTTTCAATCTGGGATCAGTTTTTGAGGATAAATAAACGTACGTGATATCGGATGCACACGTTAAACTGTCGGTCCCGGCTGAAGTATGACAGTCGTAAGGCTTAAATGATATATTCAGATAAGGTGGAACTTCCGTCAGGGACTCCCCACCAATAAAAGCCATACATACGAATATGGTTATTAATGTCTGATCAACACTTATGCAAATGGCTTGTCAAGAATATTGTTGACAATCTTGAATAGTATGTTGGTTAGATACATTCTAAATACTATATCTAACACAGAAATAACATGTAGGCTATCTAGAAATACACTTACATATTATATCAATCTTAATATAATAATATAAAATTGAAGACAGATTGAACCATACATACAGGTTAAGAGTATACTCTTTCGGAGAGTAAACAAGAAGTAGGCAAATGTATCTAAGAATAGGTAAAATAATCTAGTTGAGAGATGAGGATATCTAGTAGATAGGCAGAGAAATCTGGTGGATAGATGGAGATATCTAGCGGACAGATATCCAATGGAGGATAGGTATCTAGCAGATAGGCAGATATATAGTGAGTAGATGGATAAATCTTGAAGATACCCAGTAGATAGGCAGAGATATCCTGGTAGATATCTACGAGTAGAAGGTGAGTACAGATTGCTGATTGCCTCTGACGAGCAGAAATGGAGGCATGTCATGGGTAAGCAGCTCCAGCCACGCCATATACAGAGCAGCCGGCACCACACTTTTGCGAGGCATTGGCAGGGTCCTGCGAACAAATCAAACATCCTTGTAAATACAGTGAGATCGAGAAGCCTGCACCACACTTTTCCGAGGCATTTGTAGGATCCAGCGAACAAATCAAACATCCTTATAAAATACAGAGATCAAAAAGCCGGCACCACACTTTTCCGAGGCATTGGCAGGGTCAAACGAAAAAAACGCACAGGGTCAGGGCGAACAAATCAAACATCCTTATAAATACAGTAAGATCGAAAAGCCGGCACCACACTTTTCCGAGGAATTGGCAGGATCCAGCGATCAAATCAAACATCCTTATAAATACAGAGAGATAACCTGTCGTGGTCTCCAATTTTGATTGATTTTTATCAAGTAATTTTAGCTGAGGGTGATACCCGCATAAGCCCTGGCCTTGTGCGAGAGTAATTAACCTAACCTTCCGGTAGGCGCGTAGAAGCACTCCGTGCTGCCAGGTAATTATTCTTAACAGGATGGCATTCATTTTACAAAGTTGGGACATTCAGTAACTACAGTTGGCAACACTGGTAATACAATCCACATACTATAGTAAGGTCCACGTTATAAAGACAGTATTTGCTCAACTTTGAAATTGCTATCCTTGTCTATCATTCGACAAAGCCGGTGGTACTACCCTTTTCTAGGTCCACAACGATGCCAATTATGTTTTTGACAGTGTAGAAATATAATTAATTAATGCAGAGAATCGGCATCGCTATTCTCCTATCTTTATCCACTGTCATTATAACGTGGACCTCACTATAGATGTTGTTCACATTGATTGTTTCAGTCGTGAAACACATAGACACGTCCTACAGGCAGCACTATGTGTTACTAATTTTCAATTATCCATATATATGTTATTTTCCAAGAGACTATCCCATTTCTTTCAAGTTATTTATTTATTTATTTATTATTTTACAAAGGCGACTTTCTAGAAGTATTTAGCCTAGAAGTATTTTAAGCCTAGGTGATGATGATGTGATGAATGATAATACAATGAAGATAGAGTTATGAATGAATAAAAATTATAGGTAATGCTATCCACTTGAATTGATTTGAGTCCACTTTTCAGTCCAGAAATAAATAAAATAGAACTTTTGAATTTGATTTGATTAAAAAACGAATATAATAGACGAAATAACTAAATAGTTCCATTATCGATTATTATATGTGCCTTGTATGAAGTTTTTTGATATTTTTACAATAGCTGAAATTGGATTATTCTTTTAACGTGATCAGTATTTGTATTCAATTCAATGAGTAAAGATTTCCAGTATATTATTATTAAAAAAAATATTATAACATGTTCAAAATATGACTACAATCATCCAAATTGATTATAAAATTACTTTTCCTCCACCTACTGTCTAAAGTACTTACTTTACTCCCTGAAACCTAATACTAAAGTGTCACTTTTTCGCTCTCGGTAGTAAAAAACAGAAAAACTCCCTAGGGAGTAAAAGTGACTCCATTTAAATAACATGGGAAGCATCTCTATTTCAAAAACTCATATTGTAATAGGTTAGAAGGTCTAAGCTCAGATGAGGAAGCATAAAGAGGTGTCTGTCATTGAGTCAACTGAATTCAATACCACAACCAGAAATTTGATCAACTCATGAAATATATGTTTGTATGATATTATATTCTTAATATTAGTAGACGATAAAGATTTATACAATTTTTAAAATATCTTATTCTATTCAAAATACCAGCCAACAAATATTTTTGATCTACAATTCAAATCTGAACCGCGTGATCTGGAGTCAGCCATTTTTGGTAGCCCAGCTGATATAATTGTTACACTTGGCCGATAGATAGCGCAATCAGCAGAGCCTATCAGACGACCGGTTTTTAGGTTTTAGATTTTAGGTTATGTTGTTAGGAAACATTGTCACCAATACGTAAGTTATTAGAATGATTTAATTTGCAGTTTCTATAAAAAAATGTAGATGGAGGAAAAATGTTGTGTACATCACGAGTGAAAAATACTTTTTCTCCCTCAGGAAAATTGTTGCCCTCGGCTTCGCCTCGGGCTTCAAACTTTTCCCTCAGGGAGAAAAAGTCGTACTTTTCACTCTAGATATACAAATAACTATTTCTCCCTCAGGAAAATTGTTGCCCTCGGCTTTGCCTCGGGCTTCAAATTTTTTCCCACAGGGAGGAAAAGTCGTACTTTTCACTCTAGATATACAAATAACTATTTTATTATATAAACATCCTTTTTCTTCTAGCCTGAGCTGTATGAGGCTTAGAAACAATAGTGAGGTCCACGTTAAAATGGCAGTGAATAAAGATAGAAGAATAACGATGGCGATTCTCTGCATTAATTATTCATATTTCTACACTGTCAAAAACATAATTGGCACCGTTGTGGACCTAGAAAAGGATAGTACCACCGGCTTTGTCGAAAGATAGACAAGGATAGCAAAACCAAAGTTGATCAAATACTGTCATTATAACGTGGACCTCACTATAGGATATTTCAGAGGCAGCACTCAGTGCTGCAACGCGCACACTCATGTAAGTTTCAAGGACGCGCTCACCGGAAGGTTAACTAAATGATGAGGAATTATCGTTCCTGGCCTTGTGCGAGAGTAATAAACTGAATGATGAGGAATTAAAGTTTAGGTGTGTTCCGAACCATGACTACTCACATGACAACCAATTCAGCATCTGTTGAGTTCTCCAGCAGGAGCTCGCGGAGTCTCAGATGTCGGTTTGTCTTATCCTTTGTGGCCATCAGATCGGCCTCTGTTATATAGCCTGAAATAACAAATCATTATTATGAAAGTATCCACATCTTGAAACAAATCCCAATCACTAATACCATAGAGAAACAATAGCGTAAGTAGATATCCCATGGTATAGGGCGTTTATGTCGCAACTTTTACTGTTATCTCAAGCCGATTACTGTCGATTATTTTAGATTTTTACTTTCCTTGCCCTATTACCATAGGTAAGGAAAGTATTGCTTTCCGAAAAAAATTAAGGTACCCCAATTTCTTAATTTCTATACGTTTCAAGGTCCCCTGAGTCCAAAAAAGTGGTTTTTGGGTATTGGTCTGTATGTGTGTGTGCATGTGTGTGTGTTTGTGTGTGTGTGTGTGTGTGTGTGTGTGTGTGTGTCTGTCTGTCTGTATGAGTGTATGTGCGTCTGTGTACACGATATCTCATCTCCCAATTAACGTAATGACTTGAAATTTGGAACGTAAGGTCCTTACACTATAAGGATCCGACACGAACAATTTCGATCAAATGCAATCCAAGATGGCGGCTAAAATGGCGAAAATGTTGTCAAAAACAGGGTTTTTCGCGGTTTTCTCGAAAATGGCTCCAACGATTTTGATCAAATATATACCTGAAATAGTCATTGATAAGCTCTATCAACTGCCACAAGTCCCATATCTGTAAAAATTTCAGGAGCTCCGCCCCATCTATGCAAAGTTTGATTTTAGATTTCCAATTATCAGGTCTCAGATATAATTTAAACGAAAAATTTCGAGTGGGAAAGATTTAGCATGAAAATATCTTCAATTAATGTCCAGTAACATTTCTCCTAAAATTGAAAATAAGCTTGAAATTTGAGAAAATGTGATTATTCAATAATTGCAAACTGTTGATTCTATTGAATCATTCACTATGAAGAGATAGCAGATCTTGTGTGTATCCAGCGTTATTGTCCTGTCACCAGCTGGCTCAGATCTTTGAATAGTAAACTAGTATGTGCGGGAACATTAGCGTCAGGTGATCAATTTTCATAACGGCAAGGAAAGTTGTGTGAGTGCGCCACACCAGATTTTTTCACTATGTACACTGCAGCCGTTGAAAGAAGTAGTTCCTCCTTGTCCATATCACCCATCCTATACTGGGAGTGATATGATATAGATCAAAAGATCAAAACTGATATTGAAAGATTGATAGGTTAGTAGCTGAAACTCACAAGCCAACTGCACAAACTGAACTGGGAAGAATTTTATTTTGCTCGTTTGCGCAAATTTGGCTTGCGCAAGCCAGTTTGAGTAAATGGCTTGAGCGTCTGAACCCGGCTTTGGGCCCACCGCAAAGTAGACCCACGCCAATCCACGAAAAGCAACCCACGCCGTGGGATGTTTTGTAAACCATTGCTAGGCTTCTTCAGACATCTGTGTAATACATGCAATGAATAATCCACTTGTCAGCTGATTGATTATGAATAATAATTCTATAGCAATGGTTTACAAAACATCCCACGGCGTGGGTTACTTTTCGTGGATTAGCGTGGGTCTACTTTGCGGTGGGCCTTAAAGACCATAGATCCCTAGATGGAGGAAGCTCCCTACACACAGAGATTCTTCATGAATGAGAGAGTTGCAACGTATCACCAACAATGGAAGGAGCATGTTGAACGGATGTCAGCTGATAGGCTGAGTTGTGCTAAAAGGACATAACTCCTAAAAGCTCCTTGTGTATCTTTTCGGATACAACACGTTGCTTTTGAGAAGATACAGAAGGGTATCTGTTGCTTATGGAAAGATACATTACAGCTCCTTGTGAATCTTCTCGGATACAACACGTTGCTTTTGAGAAGATACAAAAGGGCATCTGTTGCTTATCTTGTCTTCTTGTAGTGTTTTCATGTTTCAGTATTATTTTAATTTGTACTGCTCTCTTTACGAACACACAGCTAGCGCAAAAATCTGACTTTGCTGGCTGTGCCAAATTATTTATTATAATACTAGCAGGTAACCGGTGCTTCGCAAGGGTCTTTCTTAAAACTTGACGTAATGGAATCAAGAAGAATTCAAAATAGGCCTATAAGAATTCTCGGTTGATTAAGAATTTATAATTATGCAAAATTTCAAGTTAATCAGTCCAGTAGTTCTGACGTGATAATGCGTCAAACATAATTCCCTATACTTTACACCTGTATAGGCTACGTTTATAATCCAGTTCTTTCCTTTATTATAGTATAGAAGATGATACATGGATGGATGATCATTGTTATTTTAATAAAAGATAGAATAAGTTGGATAGTTTCCCTTTCAGAGGGAGTTTTGACAACCCACAAAACTCATTTTTCATTTGAAGATATAACGAAAAGGTGCATATGACTTTATTTTTTTGCTCAGCTTGCCAAAATACCCCTCATTCCAATATTAAAATTTTCGACTGACTGTACAGTGAGTCAGTCATTCTATCAGGGCTCGAATAATTTTGAAATTTCAATTAAATGAGAATAGAAGAATATAATTTCTTTATGTAAATAACAACACCTTCATTCAAAGACATATTAACTGCATGCGTTTTCATATTGCCGATATAGCATTGATGAAACTGTAGACGTTTATTTAGCACTTTGTCTCAAAAATTGTTCTAGCTGAAAAATTAATAATCCATGCCACGTGTAGGCCTAAACATTGCATCAGGAAAACGAAGTTTCAAAACTATGTTTTCCAGGTAGAAAGCATTATAGAAACAGATGTTCCTTATTTAATTTCGACCATATGATTTGGTGATTTTTTAATGAAATCGAATGTACCATTAATGAAATTTAAACATTAATTCTGAAAAATCTAGAAGGAAAATTAAAATTTGGTATTCCAGGTGCACGAGATTGATATTTTTAGAATCTATGTGCAAAATTTGGAGATCTAAATCATTCCCGTTTTTCCGGTATGCAATCCACAAGTTGACATGTTTTGATGCGAACAAACACAACCCTACTCTCTCATTATATAGATTTACATTTTGTCTTATGTATCTTGTATTAAGGCAAAAAAAAAGAAAATATTCTATTGTATAATATCATCATTCTCACCTTGATCCTCCTCTTTGCCCTCCTCATCATTTTCAGGTGCTTTCAGGTCTTTGATGAGGTTCTCGAAAAACAAGGTTGTCTCCTCTTGAGGCTTCTTTGTTATATCGGGAATCAATTTCAGGTCGGAATAATCGATTCTGAACTTTGCCAAAAGACTTGCCATACTGAAACACAATAAATAACATGTTTATTGATTCTAATAATAAATAGTTTCTACAAAATTATGGTATTATCATAGAGAAACGATAGCATAAGTAGATATCCCATGGTATAGGACGTTTATGTCGCAAGTTTTACTGTTATCCCAAGCCGATAGTTCACATAGTTCTTTCCTATGCAGCTGTGTGACGCTGGTAGTCTCTCAAATTGTGCCGTTCATACACTATCACTCCAACAAAACAGTGAAAATTGACAATAATCAACAGTAATCGGCTTGAGATAACAGTAAAAGTTGCGACATAAACGCCCTATACCATGGGATATCTACTTACTCTATTGTTTCTCTATGGTATTATCTAGTACTACATTTATCTTCCAAATTCAAAATTTATTTTGACCTGTAAATCGTTGGTAATGTGACGCATATGGTGAGGTCCAAGTTATAATGGCAGTGGAGAAAGATAGCAGAAGAACGTTGCCGATCCTCTGCATTGTCAATGCCTTCTATATACGGTAGCTGTTGCAGGTTTATTGATGTAATATTAACTGTTCATTCTCGTTGACCGAGCGAAGTGAGGTCTAAGATTCAAGTCGACGGTTTGGCATTTCTCTTAATGTTTTTATGTTGCGCATTTACAGCGGAACGCGGTAATAGATTTTCATAAAATTTGACAGGTATGTTCCTTTTTTAATTGCGCGTCGACGTATATACAAGGTTTTTGGAAATTTTGCATTTCAAGGATAATAAAAAATGAAAAGGAGCCTCCTTCATACGCCAATATTAGAGTAAAAATCTGGTGTGGCGCACTCACACAACTTTCCTCGCCGTTATGAAAATTGATCACCTGGCACTAGTGTTCCCGCGCATCTCAAGTCTACTACTATTCAAATTTCAAAGATCTGAGCCAGCTGTGACAGGACAATAACGCTGGAAACACACGAGGTCTGCTATCTCTTCATAGTGGATTATTTAATAGAATCAACAGTTGCCAAGAGTTTGCAATTGAAATAATAACATTTTCTCGAATTTCGAACTTATTTTAAATTTTAGGTGAAAATGTAACTGAAAATTAATTGTAGAGATTTTTATGCTCAATCTTTTCCACTTGAAATTTTTTGTTTAAATTGAATCTGAAGCCTGATAATTGAGAATCTAAAATCAAACTTTGCATAGGGGCGGAGTTCCTGAAATTTTTTTATACTATTAAACGAGCAACTTCTGTTACATGTTTATATTTCACTTGGATCTCGAAAACGGCTCTAACGATTCTCACGAAATTCAGAACATGGTAGGTTTATAATATAAAGATTCGATTGCACTAGGTCTCATCCCAGAGAAAACTCTCTGAAGAACATTAAAAGGATAATTATTATTCATCCTTGGGAAACAGCTGATATTAATTATATCGTAGTCTGTTGGTGATGGAAGTGAGTGAGCGAGTTCATGTCAAAATTACGACTCAGCTGTTAAACTTTTGTAATCATTCTATCAGGTACTTAGTGCCGGTTGCGAAAAGCCGGGTTATTTTCAATCCTGATTAATTCCAGTGAATCCATCTTTTTGAAATGGTCTTCTCTGTATTGATTCACGTGAAGTTAATCAAGATTAAAATTTCACCGGCTTTTGTGCAACTGGGCCTTTGTGAGGGAAATTTTTGCATTCCTCTGGGAATTAATCTCAATTTACTGTGATTAGATAGAACATTTCTGTATGAATGTTGTTATAATTTCTTCTTTCGTAATAAAGTTTTTATGCTTTTCTTCTCCAGAGCGAAGCTCGGTCCCCGATATCAATTATTAACTCATTAGCATTTGAATAATTGCAATATCTCAGTAATTACCATCCGTAGACTGGCTGGCCGCTATGGGTTCATATAAAATGAGCAATGCTATACAAAGATTGTCAGTTTGTTGTAAGGGTAAGCATTCGTGACTGGCAATTAGGAGGTACCGGGTTTGATTCCCGGGCTGAAAAATAGTTTTTGAATAGTAGCGCTCATCGAATTTCCATCTAACTGTTAACCATGTTGTCAATATTTATTATTAATAATAAATAATTATAATTATTATTATCATTATCATTATTTATTACATTCCACAATCACAATATTAAATGAATGATTGGGAGAGAATCAACAGGATAGACCCAAAACTGTTACTCTCCCTAATTTTGGTTAAAACAGTCCAAATGAGGTTATTAAAACTTATAATTATAAGATTAATAATTATATATAAGATTTTATAAAAATCACAAGAATTTACAGTCCAAATATACATTGTACTAAAAATTTTGTATCTGGGTTGATCAGAAAGATGAAATAAATTTATTATTATTACACTTGAAAATGCATTAATAAATTAAAAAATATTCAAGTTTGAAGCCAGAAAAATTTGCAGTAGCAGAAGTCTTCGGGGTGATTTACAGAATTTAATTTGGATTTTCGTTTAATAATAATTATCATAGTTCATATCCTAGATTTGGAATCCTATTATATTAAGCGAACAATTTCTGTATATTTATATCTGTTTTTTTTTACATCTGGTTATTTTTATATCTGGTTATATTATTTATATCTGGTTATTTATGTTCAACGGATCTCGAAAACGGCTCTAACGATTTTCACGAAACTTGGAACATAGTAGGTTTATGATATAAAAATTTGATTGCACTAGGTCTTATCTTTGGCAAAACTCGCTGAACGACATTAAAAGGATAATTCATCCTTGGCTGAAACAGCTGTGGATAGTAAAAAAGTGAGTATGTGAAAAATCAAAATATCGCATCCCCGAAATTCATAAGCTGACGTACAGCCAGCTGTGAAATATAAACACGATCAATTTAGAGAATTGTGTTCAGTTTATCAATAAACTAGTAGTTATGTGAACAGTAGACCTCACTCCGTATTCTCATCCACAAGTACCTGATTCAAACTATAGACCTTATGAAAATACAGCAATAGAATGGCTTATCCACACATCTGTGTAATCACTTGTCAGCTGATTTATGATTAATAATTCTATAGTCTGATTTTTACTCTAATATTGGCGTATGAAGGTGGCTCCTTTTTCCTTCTATATTATCCTTGAAATGCAACATTTCCAAAAACCTTGTATATACGTAGATGATGCGTAGTTGTAGTATACGTAGTTGTAGATGATGCACACCTTAGTACTATGTATGAGCGAGGGGTAAGGAGCTCAGGTATCCGGATGTACAACTTATTGCCATCTCACATAAAAGAAAAGTAAGGTAAAGCTTTCAGATTTTTATTGAAAAAAGAGCTGCTATCCATGTGCCTACTCAGTGGAGGAATACAAAGATTTTTACAAACCTCAAGATGGAGGTTTAAGAAGATAGATAACATGTTGCTGTTTGATTAACAAATCGACATATCCTTATACCCCTTTTACAGGTGGTCGGTGAATGAAATAATAATAATAACAATACGTCGACGCGCAATTAAAAAAAGGAACATACCTGTCAAATTTCTTGAAAATCTATTACCGCATTTCGCCGTAAATTCGCAAAATATAAACATTAAGAGAAATGCCAAACAGTCGACTTGAATCTTAGACCTCACTCGCTCGGTCAATAAAAATAACGAGCGAAGCTCGGTGTCCTGATATTGTTGAATAAATTGAAATAGGAACCGTTTCGGCGTATTATGCCTGTGAAATTAATAGAATTAATTATTTAATTAAATGGAATAAATAGGATAAATAAAATAAATAGAATACAGTCGAAACTCTCTATAACGAACCTCCACTTAACGAAATCCTCTACACAACGAATTTTTACCTGGTCCCATGACATTTTAGAGTTTTGGCTGCTTATTTACCTCTATTTAACGAATTTCGGACCTCTCAACAACAAAGTTTTCTCTTGACCTCAACATACAAAATGTAGTGTGTATAGGAAGCAGACGGTCTTTTTCAAAGAATTGTTTAATTTCAGCAGAAAAGTCAATAGACTGAAAATAATGGAAATTCAGGTAGGATAGACAGTCAATAGAGGTTGAAACACATGTCGGACATTGAATGCAAGTTACTGGAAAATGAATTCCAAGAAGTTGTAATGTGTAGACAAGGCAGGTGAACGAACGACTGGACTTTCTTGCTTTTGTAACACATTTCAATGAGTGTGAATGAAGTAGAAAAATATTGCTACTGAATATGTACTTTGATTAAAATCCACTAATAGTACAAACCAAGCTTTCTGGAAATAAATTGGTGAGTTTACTTACTTATACCATAGAGAAACAATAGCGTAAATAGATATCCCATGGTAGAGGGAATTTATGTCGCAACTTTTACTGTTATCTCAAGCCGATTACTGTCGATTATTGACAATTTTTACTGTTTTGTTGGGGTGAGAGTGTATGAACGGCACAATTTGAGAGACTACCAGCAACACACAGATGCATAGGAAAGAACTTCGTGAACTATCGGTTTGGGATAACAGTAAAAGTTGCGTCATAAACGCCCTATACCATGGGATATCTACTCACGCTATCGTTTCTCTATGCTTATACATTCTATAAATATCCAAAAAACACGTTTTTTTTTAAACAGCAAGAATTTTCAAATTTCCATATTAATATTGGCCTAATAGGTACCCTACCTACGTTCGCGTTTATATGTTTTATGTACCATATTCATTCATTTACGGCCGTGATATGATATTACAAGATCCATAAGATCGTGGAAGTTTTCTTGACAGAGCAACCTCTCAATAACGAATACCTCTCTGCAGCGAATTTTTTCTCAGGATAATCGACTTCGTTATACAGAGGTTCGACTGTATATAACATAATTTAAAAAAAATGGGCAGTGCACAATTTTAACAAGCCAACAAGCTTTCTATTTCTCTATTCTTATTTTTTATAATCTGAGTATTGAAGAGTGTAAATTTATCTTGAAAAGTGAAAGTGACATAACCAACATTTTGATTTGGACAGTATAGTACCTATAAATTGGAAATGGGACAGTTTTGGGCATGATCCTGTTGTGCCTTTCCTCAGATTAAGTATTTGTAGACAATGTGAATAAATAAATAAATAAATAAATATGACCTACTTTCTTTGCTCGAATTGGAGTTCATCCTTCTTATTGGCCAGCGTGAATACTCTCAGTTTACAGTTGGACCATTCACTTCTCGTCTGAATCAGGTAGGGCAACAGAAGTGTCAAACCTATAACACAACATGCTCAATTCAAATCAATCTATACTATAATAAATAAAAGAACTGGCTTATACACGTAGGGAATAGGAAAATTATGTTTGACGCATCATCACGTCTCAACTACTCAACTGATCAACTTGGAATTTTGTATATATGTTCTTAATTAACCGAGGATGGTTATAGGGCTATTTTCAATTCTCAAAGATTTCATTACGTCAAGTTTTCAGTCTCAGTCTGTCAAGTTAAAAAGCAATGGACCCTTGCAGAGTACGGTACAGACTTTCACTCTGCTCCGCAATCGACCGTCACTCGAGCAGATCGATTGATGTTCGACCGGGGAGCAAGAGTGGAACGCGAGAAGAGCTAACATCTCCCGTAACTTTTATGAACGGTGCGAGTGCGGAGCGGGTTGGAGGAGCGTATATCTGTACGCACCTTTACACTCACACAACTTTCCTCGCTTATTGAACTGTAAGCCCCATTCTTAAACGAGAATAATTTAGGGGATTAACATAATGACGATTGGCGGCTACATTGCCGGTCTCACAAGGTGTCAAATGTATCACTTGATATTAGAATAATAATAATAATAAGCATCTAAACCATATTCAAAACTACGATCATACATTCTGGTCTGTGTGAAATAAGTTGAGACTTGGCCCTCCATCCAAGAAATTACATGGTTGCCAATTGGCTTACAGCAGAGGTCTATAAATACAGGTCATGACACTCGTGTTCCTAAAGGTGCGTACAGGTATACGCGCCGCGAACATGAGCAATTCACTTTTAATCAGCTGACTATATCTGTATTTTTACAGAAACTGTAAGATACAGATATAAAAAACTTGACATCAGCTGATTAAAAGTGAATTGCTCATGTTCGCGGCGCGTATACCTGTACGCACCTTTAACCTAGCTCCGCAGTGCAGGCTGGATGCTTGTCTGACTCGGACTAGGCGCTGAGACAGCAAATAATAGCAGCGTTGGTGGGAATGCGAGCGGCCGCAGTAACACCTCCCACCCAGCAATGGTCGGCGTAGTTCCGCCTAGCGGACAGACGAAAGATCAATCCAGTCGGTTATTTGATCCCTCCAGCCAGGCTCAGCCAAGCAGCCGAGACAAAAGAACAATGGAGTGACGGTCTTATTCGCGTTCATCAGCAGTTTTCTTTCTCACGACTATTTTTATTTTTGTGTTGCCTATAAACTCCAGTCACCAGTAAAAAGTTTCCAGAAACGTGGTGTACTACAATATTGATGAATTTTCATGATGATTTTTAATTATTTAAAAACATTGTTGACATTCTGAGCCTTTAGGCTAAACTTGGGGTCGCTGAGAACGAATCTGCAATCAGAATTTCTCTATCACGAAAAATAACGAAAAAAACCCAGCTGTTGATCTTCCGGCAACCGTTAACAGTCATCCTGCAATGCGGCCGAAACACTTCCAAGCCAGACACCCATCTCAAATGACAACAACGCCAAGCTGTGAGAAACCATTCTGCACTGCGGCGCTAGGTTTACGGAGCGGCCATTTCATGGGGTCTTTATGACAGTACATTTGACAAACCAATCTAATTCAATTTACTCGTAACAAAATTATGCATTTAAAAAACACTATTCTAGTTCAGATAATATGTGAATTCAGGTTTTCAATTTTTTAATAATGAAATTATAATACTAATAAATGCTTCAATTAATCATTTTATTCATTATTAAAAATTGTTTTTATTCTTGAAACTTGAGGATTATGATTCATAAGGCATTGGAACAAGACAGGAATATGCGAGGACAACTTCAAAAAGAGTTTAGAGTTCCCGATCAATTAAATCTAAGAATCAACAATTCAGTTCCTAGTTGGAATCTAAATATTATTATTCTGTCGGAACAATTTATCTTACAATTCAAAGCCAAGCAATATTCCTTGAACAAAATAACAAAATAACACATCATGTTGATCAATCTATTTAAGATAAATCACGAGTAGAAAGTTTATCAATATTACAGCCTTAATATTGACAACAAATAAAATAAACAATCTTTCTGTCGATGACAAAGATTGTTCAAAGACAGAATACTGTTCATTGAACTTTTAATTTAAAAACTCTAAAATCCTGATCAATATATGATTCATATACAGAGTGATTCTAAATTATGGTAAAATAATTTAATACGTTTTACAACCGTTTGTTTTATTTACCGACGAGGCACAATTTACAAGAACAGCTATCGTTAACGTCCACAACCAACATATTTGGGCAGATGAGAATCCTCATGTCATCAATCCTAATCGTCCACAACATCAGTTTTCAGTAAACATTTGGGCAGGAATCATAGGAGATCATCATCTTCTGTTCGAGCTTCCTCCCAGGCTTAATGACATAATCTACGGTAATTAAAATTTTTGAGAGAGGAGCTATTCATCTTATTGAATGAAAAAAGACTAAGAAATTGTCAAAAAACCACTGATTTATTGATAATTAGAAAGACCGGTTTCGGTTGTTACACCATTGTCAATCTCTGATAAACTGATCAACTACACAATCTCTATTAAATGCTTAAATTAACGATATCTCATCTACACAAAAACTATTCATCTTACTTGAAGATGTACCTCTTCAGTTGCGCCAAAACATTTGGTTTATGCATGATGGAGCTCCAGCACACTTCAGTGTTGCTGTTCGTGAACACCTCAGTCACAGCTATCCAAATCAATGGATAGGCCGAGGTGGGCCAGTACCATGGCCAGCTAGGTCACCAGACTTAAATCCTTTGGATTTTTATCTTTGGGGACACTTGAAAACCTTAGTATACAATACTCCGATTGATACCATTGAAGAACTCCGATTAAGGATTTTGAACGGAATAGAAATGATAAAGCAGACTCCTGGAATATTTGAACGGGTCCGACAATCAATGAGAAGACGTCTGAACATAAGCATTCAGAACAACGGAGGTCACTTTGAACATCATCTTTAGTCTTTTGGTATAAGTTTAATGTCATTTAGATATGTTACTTTCATATACAAATAAATTTTTCATAAAATACCGAATATTTTATTTGCAATCAGCTACAACCTATGAGTTATTAGTTCTCTCCTCACAAAACAGCAAATTTTTGTGGTGTAATGTACTACATAAGAATACATTTTATTCAACTTTTATTTGAATTTAGTTCACACAGCTTACATCATTCTTTTCAGAATTAAATTCTCTACAATTTTATTGCGAAAAATTATTTGTTTACTGGTCATTAAAGAAAGTTATTGGGCATCAAACGTAGAAGCCTGTGTTTTTCTACTTAGATTTTTTTGCATATTTCAACTTTTTCTCAAAAACTATCCACACTACAGCTTCCAGACTAGTTTTATTCAATTTGTCAGACATTTTTCCATATGAATCCAGCATAAGTTTTTTTCAAAAACTAGTCCCCAAACAATTCAGCATCGGTGTATTTCACCAGAGGAACTTAATTCCGGGCGAAATCTTTCATCCTGTATAGCTCGCTAATGAAGCGTTTATGGATATATGTTTATAAGAACTTTTTTCTTATTTTCACCTCTACTATCACGTATTAAATTATTTTACCATTATTATGAATCACCCTGTATAATAAATACTACATTGAATTTTTATTTTTGAAATTATGCATTTTAAATATATGTATTACAGTTGTTATGAATCCATAACATTAACTGTTTGAATTGCTTTACTTGAAGCCTTGACGAAATTAATGTAGCCTAAGTTACAGTGTTAATACTACTTAGCCGTACAAGTGCTCTACTAATTTGAAAAGCCATACCGTAACTGCAAAATTATGATTTTAGAGATTGGATTATTTTTTATGAAATTTTGAGGTAGGAATTCGAAAAACTAGTTTATGAAGACGTTTCTTTGATACCAGCTTACGGTACTCATCTACATATCTCTGAGTTCAAAACAAGAAGGCAAAGTATGATAGTCAAAAAATAAAAAACTAAAGCCGGTATTAGACGGTAATATTTCTGTCATATGCAGATCAAATTAGATAAGTTGTACGAAATCATATTTTCATCTTTTTTCATGTCATAGAACTAATACCGGCCTAACATCACACATAACCGGCCTAACATGATCATATAATATAAGCTGATGTCTATAGTTCATTCCAGTCACGATTGCAATACCATCATCATCATAAATATCATAATTTTAATGAAAATTATAGTCACAGAAATCAATTTAACTCACAAAAGCACACCTATTCCTGCAGTGGCAGACAGGCGATAGAGGCTCTTCTTGCCTCTCTCTTTGGTAGAGAGTTAGTGGGGAGGATATTTTTAATATTCTTTCCGAAGAATGGACATTGACATGTCCAAAGCTCCGCCAATTTATATACATGCATTACAATATAATTATCTATAGTTATTATATTACAAATTACTTTTTCATATCATATACAGTTCAATAATTATTTTCTTAGTCTATATTATGTAAATTCATCTATAATGTTGCTGTATTGTAAGCTATTGTATATAAGTGTATAAACCAGTATATATTGTAATCTACATAAATAAAGTACCCTTAGTTCGCCGTGTAACACATTGAGAGCGCTGAAAGCACACCAACAGCCGCTCTATGGTTTACTACATTTTAGCTCGTTGGTCCCATATGACCAGGTGACAACTATAAGGATGCTCATAGACCTATTTTCAAATCTTCAAGATTTCAGTAGGTCAAGTTTTTAATCAGTCCCTCGCGGAGCATGGGTTACCTGCTATAGTGAGGTCCACTTTATAATGGCAGTGGATAAAGATAGAAGAATAGCGATGCCGATTCTCGGCATCAATTAATTATATTTCTACACTGTCAAAAACATAATTTGCATAGTTGTGAACCTAGAAAAGGATAGTACCACCAGCTTTGTCGAATGATATATTGATTGATTGAGTACTTTATTTATGTAGATTACAATATATACTGGCTTATACACTTATAAACAATAGCTTACAATACAGCTAAATTATAGTTGAATTTACATAATGGAGACTAAGAAAATAATTATTGAACTGTATATGATATGAAAAAGCAATTAGTAATTTAATAATACAGTAATTATATTGTTATGCATCTACATAAATTGGCGGAGCTTTGGACATATCAATGTCCATTCTTCGGAAAGAATATTAAAAATATCCTCCCCATTAACTCTCTACCAAAAGGATAATAGGAAAATAGACAAGGATAGCAAAACCAAAGTTGATCAAATACTGTCATTATAACGTGGCCCCCACTATAGAGGATAGATTCTTCATGGTATTTTTGAACTAGTAGAACAAAAAGTTTCTGAAAATATCAATTTTTACAAATTTTTAACAAAATGTGTGAACTTACCGCCATCATCGTACAGCCACCACACGTCAATGTGGCCCTTCTTGCGTTTGCGTTGGAACTGGGTGATGGAATGCAACACCTCCTTGGGGAGTTCTGTGCCGCCGATACTCCTGCAAGAAACAGGCGACGTCTGTTGCTCAGTAGGCGGATGGTTGTTGCTGTTAGTCGACTCATGCACAGTACCCAGGCGACCGACTACTTTACTGCTGACGCCAAGCACGGGCAAACACAGAGAGAGCAGCACAAGAGAGAGAGAGAGAAAGAAAAGTTAGAGAGCAGGCACCCAAACTAGGTTCACACCAACGTTACGGGGTTAGGATTAAAGTGTAAGTTAACTTAGGT
>NC_052512.1:40426072-40517210 GCF_014356525.2 Nilaparvata lugens
TTCAAGCATGGCGATTTGTGCCAACATCGTTATAACAATGTAGAAATTGACACAAATATTTAAATCTCAATCATGAAAATTTATTATCAAGTCTTCAAAAAAAATATATTCTCTTGACAAATAAAATATGAATGATTAACTATTTTCAACAATAATAATCAGTAGAATTAATCAGATAAACCAGTATCAGCTGTTTGGGTGGCAAGGCTGAGATCTGGCAACCTTTTCCTCCTATCTTCCTACTCTGCCATTATAACGTGGACATCACTATAGTTTAGTTTCATTAAGGCTGTGCAAAGGCTAAAAATAAACTTTCTACTAGTGATATTTTCAAAGTTTTTCGATTTGTATATCATCAAGCTAACAAAATTAAAAAGTTTTTTCAGGAAAACATTTTTTTCGATCATTACTTTTGACATATGAGCACCTAAAGTTTGAATTTTTGGGACAGAACATTTCAAGTTCGGTAAGAGATAGATCGATGAGATGTAGAGGATAGATTCTTCATGGTATTAATAATAATAATAATACTACTAATAATAATAATATCGTGTGACCTGGCTGGCTCAGGTCTGGTGTCAGAGTTTTCAGGTCGCAACTGATCAATTTCAGGGCCTCTGACATGACCTAACGGATGCTTTTTAGGCAGCCGAGACCGACGGCTCAACGTGTCTATCCGAAACACGGGAGTGGCCCGAGATAAATATCTTGCCCGGGCCGGGATTTGAACCGGGCATCTGAATCATAAAGCCAGCATCTGATCCACTCGACTACGGCCACTCCTTTATGGTATTGTTGATCTAGTAAAACAAAAATTTTCTGAAAATATCAATTTTTGAGAAAGTTATTCAATTAAATTATAAAAAATGACCAAAAATATCTAACTCGACTAAAAGTTCTTTTGGTCATTTTTAGTAAATTGAATAACATTCCCAATATTGATATTATTAATTCTATATTGATTATTATATTGGGAAATTTATATTGGTCATTTTTAGTACATTGAATAACTTTCTCAAAAATTTTTGTTTGACTAGATCAACAATACCATATATCCTCTAAATCTCATGGATTTATCTCTTACCGAGTTTGAAATGTTCCGTCCCAAAAATTTAAATTTTAGGCGCTCATATCTCAAAAAGTAATGACCAGAAAAGAATGCTTTCCTGAGAAAAATTTTCCATTTTGATAGCTTGATAGTATACAAATCGAAAAACTTTGAAAAATTTCACCAGTAGAAAGTTTATTCTCAGCCTTTGCACAGCCTTAAATGAAAAAACCCTAAAAAGTTTTGTTGAATTATGTTTCAAAGGTAAACGGGTAGTTTAGGGAGGTTAGATTTTTGCTTTCAAATGGCAATATGCTAATATTATTCGAAATGTTACAGACTTAATTTTATGAGCAGGATAAACTGAAATCCAGAAGAGCTGAGACCCTTCTCAGAGCGTAATTGGCTAGAAACGATCTTGAAAATAGTTTATAAATAAGGGCTCACAGGAAGAGAAGATTCTAAAAAACAGAAATGTTAAGTTCTTGTTAAGAAAGCATTATTCCATTGCACCTTTACACACACACACACACACACACACACATACATACACACACACACACACACACACACACACACACACACACACACACATACACACACACACACACACACACACACACACACACACACAAACATGCTATATTATACCCCTAACAACGTTATTATCATGCACATATCATTCATTTTCATGTTAGAAAATATGAAAAATTTTTCACAAAAATATAAGGTGAAATTCACGTTATAAAGTCAGTGAAACTGATAGGATACCATAGTTCCACGATTCCTCTCCCACAGCCTTCTGTAGAAGACAGCTGTTGTTCAAGTGATCCCGGTATGCAAAAACCGTTCACCTTACAGAAAATTTACAAGAGACAAAAATGTTAGCAAATTTTATCAAGATTTCAAGGAAACCTTATTTATTAAGATTGGTTTGATTGATTGAGTACTTTATTTATGTAGATTACAATATATACTGGCTTATACACTTATATACAATAGCTTACAATACAGCAAAATTATAGATGAATTTACATAATAGAGATTAAGAAAATAATTATTGAACTGTATATGATATGAAAAAGTAATTTGTAATATAATAACTATAGATAACTATATTGTAATGCATGTACATGAATTGGCGGAGCTTTGGACATATCAATGTCCATTCTTCGGAAAGAATATTAAAAATATATCCTCCCCTCTAACTCTCTACCAAAATGAGTGAGAGAATGTCAGTAAATGGTCAGAGAATAACAGAGAAATTAATTATTTTCGTACAGCATGAACGAAAAAGATCATCTGAAAAACATTGTAAAATCAGTTGTATGTCAATATGGAGCCATACCGAGTTTCAAAGCTTCATCTCAAATATATTTGGAATTAAAAATGTAATATTGATGTTTAAATTGTGAAAAGTGGTTCTCTGTTATTCTCTGACCAATCTTAATAAATAGGGCATCCTTGAAATCGTGACATAATTTGCTAACTTTTTTGTCTCTTGTGAATTTTCTGTAAAGTGAACGGTTTTCGTGAAATTTTCAATCAAAAATTTAAAATTTGACACCATTTTGAAAATCTACATAGAAAAGTTTTTATTTCATTTTTTAAAGTCATGTCTTTAAAGCATAAATATTCATGCCAAATTTCAGATCAATACATAATTTCGTTCTTGAGATAAAAATTCCCAAGTGAAAAAAACAAAATGGCAGCTAAGGATAACCGCTGAGTTTTGGACACTTCAAATACGACATCTGTAGTCAGTCTCCTATCATCCAGGAACAATACCCTAAAATGTTCGACACTACTTCTGAAACACTCTGTATTGTGAGGTCCACGTTATAATGGCAGTGTTTGATAAGCAATTGTATTGCTATCCTTGTCTATCATTCAACAAAGCGTATAACACTATCTCTTTCTCGCTTTGATCTGTTAGGTAGAGAGTTCGGGGGTAGAGATTTAGTGGGGAGGATATTTTTAATATTCTTCCCAAAGAATGGACATTGATATGTCCAAAGCTCCGCCAATTTATGTAGATGCATAACAATATGATTATTATCTATAGTTATTATATTACAAATTGCTTTTTCATATAATATACAGTTCAATAGTTATTTTCTTAGTCTATATTATGTAAATTCATCTATAACTTTGCTGTATTGTAAGCTATTGTATACAAGTGTATAAGCCAGTATATATTGTAATCTACATAAATAAAGTACTCAATCAATCAATCTGTTGTCGGATCGTTATTTTAACAATGTAGAATTAAAAATTGATTAACAAAATATTTTATCTTAATATTATAAAAATTCATTATGAAATTATTGGATAATATAATTTCTTGCTTAATAAAATATAATTGATTATTTTAAACGAGAATGAACAGTTAATAAACCTGTATCAGGTACCGTCTATAGAAGGCATCGACTAGACAGAGGATCGGCAACGTTGTTCTGCTATCTTTTTCCACTGCCATTATAACTTGGACCTCACTTTAGTGGAGAGACACCATAAAAAGCGGGGTGTACAACCTTAATTCAAGAAGGGCTATTGTTATAATATTTTCCTCTTTTCTATTTATTAGCCACTAACACTGAACGACGATCTGCCTTAACCTGTGCAAAAGCTAACAATCAACTTTCTACTGGTGATATTTTTCAAAGTTTTTTTATTTATATACTATCAAGCTATCAAAATAGAAAAGTTTTCTCAGGAAAACATTTTTTGCCAATCATTACTTTTTGAGAAATGAGCGCCTAAAGTTCAAATTTTTGGGACAGAGCATTTCAAGTTCGGTAGAATATAAATCCATGAGATTCAGAGGATAAATTCTTCATGGTATTGTTGATGTAGTAGAACAAAAATTTTCTGAAATTATCAATTTTTGAGTAAGTTATTCACATTACTAAAAATGACAAAAAACTTTTAGTTGAGTCATTTTTGTAAATGAATAACTTTCTCAAAAATTAATATTTTCAAAAGATTTTTGTTTTATTAAATCAACAATACCATGAAGAATCTATCCCCTAAAAATATCATAGATTATTTATCTCTCACCGTATTTTAAATGTTCTGTCGCAAAAATTCAAACTTTATGCGCTCATATCTCAAAAAGTATCAATCGGAAGAAAAATGTTTTTATGAGAAAACTATTTCATTTTGATAGCTTGATTATATACAAATCTTTTGATATGTTCTTCTCCTAACTACTATGCTTAACAAAGCTGCAAAGTCAAAAATTGTGTTTGAAACATTCCCTTCACATTCCTTTGTCAATTTGTCTATTGTTGCAAAAATGGAGGTTTCACAATCAACACTAAAGCTGCTGCAAAAGGTGTAGGGAAATTCGTAAAAGTGTGAAATTATACATCAAATTGAAGAGAATTCAATGCTCTATAAGTTTATAATCAGCATGGATTTTTCCCATCGATTTTTAATAAGTTTTAAGAGAAAAAATTGAGAGAAAGTTGGAGGCAAATGTGTTTTTTCAAAAATGTCACACCTTCAAGAGCGGATGTCTCGAAAACTAGGGAAGATATAGAAAACGTTGTGAGACAAATATTGTAGAAAATTATGCAAGATTCAATTTTTTATATAACAATTTTATGTTTGTAAGATTCATAGTTTTCGAGTTATATGCGAGAAACCAAAAAAATAGTACCTTTGAACCACCCCCACCCCCTTAGGACAGTGGGTAGGGGTGGGGACTTTTGACATGTTTACCTCCTTACCACCCTTAACAGAGCTGCGGGGTCAAAAAATGTTTTCCAAGCTTTTCCCTCTATACTCTTTTTTGAACATTCATTGCCTGGACTGGACTTTAAAAATATGTTTTCCTACAGTTACGTTGAAAAGTGGCCATTGCTGCACTGATTACAGAACGCAAAGAATCACTTTTCCGCTCTAGTGCGGGAAAAATTTTTCTGCACTCCAGATTTGCAACATGGCAACGCAAAATACTTAGTAGGTTATATGGAGCAATAGTGCAGCAAAATCAAAATGAAGTTGGTAACAGTGACTGCTGTGGCTGCTATAGTGAGCAGAGGTGCAACCAAGCACAACGCGCTAATTATTACTATTAGATATTATAACCAAGGACAACGAGGACTTTAGGATTTTAGGATTAAGGTTTTTATCAATAATAAAATTACACAGAAAAACATTTGATGCATTTCAGGCAATTTTACCCATAATTACCCACTTTTCATATTCAATGGTAACTGTAGGAAAAACTTAATGTGAAATACGTGCGCAAAGTTCTTCTGCTGCACTCAAGAAACCATTCCGCCCTCGCCTACGGCTCGGGCGTAAACGTTTCTTTCGGTGCAGCAAACTGTCACTTTGCGCACTAGTTGCACAAATAACTATTTCCTGATAAAACCTTTTATTGCTCGATGATATACAAATCGAAAAACTTTGAAAAATATCACCAGTAGAAAGTTGATTTTTACCCTTTGCACAGCCTTAAATAGAAAGTTAAACCTTTTTTAATTGAAAAAGAAAACCCTTTTTAATTGAAAAAGTTTTCATCGATACTCACTTGTAAACACTGCCTCGTGACTGCCTAGAGTTACGATCGCCTTTCACGTCTTTCTTCTTCTGATCGGAGTCCGCGTCTGGACGGACATTCACTTTCCTACTTCGGCTCACATTCGGGGTGGAAGGGGGTGTCAGTTCACTCACATCACTCACTGAATAAATAAATGAATAAATAAATAAATTGTACAAATTAAACTAGCACATATTATCCACAGTTGACCAAAACAATAATAAACATATTTATTTATATAATAGAATAAAATTATAGTAGCCTTTTTGAAATTAATAAAATAATAGATTAAAAATTAATATCGGGGCACCGAGCTTCGCTCGTTATTTATTTATTGACAAACAGAGCTCAATTCTTTAAAATGATTGGGGAAGGACTAACAGGCACAGCCCAAAACTGATTCTTCCTCAAATTTTGATTTATCTCTATATATAAAAATGAATGTCTGTTGGTGTGTTTGTTAGTTTGTTTGTTCCCTATAGACTCGAAAACTACTTGACAGAACGGCATGAAACTTTGGGAATATGTTGAGTGAATATTGTGGATGGTTTCTGACCAGAAATTTTAATAGGGGGACTAATAATTATTATTTATTAATCCATTTTACAGATATATGTTTTTGAAATTTTAGGCCGAGTGGCTACTTATTGACCGAGCGTAGTGAGGTCTAAGATTCAAGTCAACGGTTTGGCATTTCTCTTAATGTTTAAATGTTTTTATGTTGCGCATTTACAGCGAAACGCGGTAATAGATTTTCTTGAAATTTGACAGGTATGTTCCTTTTTAAATTGCGTGTCGACTTATATACAAGGTTTTGGAGATTTTGCATTTCAAGGATAATATAAAAGGAAAAAGGAGCCTCCTTCTTACGCCAATATAACCGTAAAAATCAGACTATAGACTATAGAATTGAATTATTCATCATAAATCAGCTGTCTAGTGGACTAAAATACTACCCGTTCAAAAACATCGAATATCTTGAAAATGTATCTATCCATTAACGTTAGTAGACAGTTGACTATAATACTACCCGTTCAAAAACATCGAACCTCTTGAAAATGTATCTTTCCATTAACGTTAGTAGACAGTTGACTATAATACTACCCATTCAAAAACATCGAACATCTTGAAAATTGTATCTTTCCATCAACGTTGTAGACAGTTGCAGCCAGACCTGATAACAGCGCTCACACTCACATTCCGGGACGACACGTCACGGTACGATATAGGACAGAAAGCTCTATGTTTATTTAGGATTTTTTCTAGACATTTTTGATTGATAAATTATTTATTATTTTTTGAGAAAACATAACAACAGGTCAATGTAACTCACTGAGCGCGAGGTCTACTGTTTACAGAACTACTAGTTTATAAAATAGAATTATAGTCCCCATTTTTTTAAATTAATAAAATAATAGATTAAAAATGATAGACTAAAACTAGTTGTTATAATTTGTATCCTTCACTATTAAACAAGCAATTTCCGATTAGATGTTTAATAATGGGGCACCGAGCTTCGCTTGTTATTTATTTATAAACTATTGATAAACAGAACTCAATTCTTTAAAATGATTGGGGAAGGACTAACAGGCACAGCCCAAAACTGATTCTTCCCCAAATTTTGATTTATACACTACAAATATTCCAAAAAGTATGTTATGTTCCATACACTGTACTTCAATTCAGGTCAAATTTTCAGGCCAAACCTTTTTGAGAACAGAAAAGTTCTAATTTATATTGTTTACATACCAAATTGAATAACAAAATAGCACTCACTAAACACTTAAAACTGTAAAATAATGATTAACTTTAAATATTATGATATACCATCTCATGTCAACAAATCAGATTATTTTTATCAAGTCTATTAAAATTTCTAAGATCATATTTCTCCATTAATTCCAGTATTAATGCTATTGTCAGATTTTCGTTATAATGTTAGCATCTGATTAAGAATAGTTTGCTATCCTTGTCTAACACTAGACAAAACAGATAACTCCATCATTGTGTGGCCAGCTCACAAATCTTCTCCCATTAGGATTACAAGTAAACTTTGAAGGACCGTTGGGAAGAGTCCTGAAGTCGAATCATAAATTTGATAGGCTATAAACCTGCTCCTGAACATATCAAACACAACTAAAGAAAAATCATCAAATTCGGTGCACACATAAAAAAGTTATTGAATGTCAAAATTTGAGGCTCAATTTTCATTTATATAGATTTATAATTAATATTAAACTAAAATCTAAATTAAATGCTGTAAATCACCCCGAAGACTTCTGCCACTGCAAATATTGACAACAAGGTAAATAGCTAGATGGAAATTCGATGAGCGCCACTATTCAAAAATTATTTATCAGCCCGGGAATCGAACCCGGTACCTCCTAATTGCCAGTCAGGAATGCTTACCCTTACACCAAACTGACAATCTGTGAATTTCCATCTAGCTGTTCACCCTGTTGTCAATATTTGCAGTAGCAGATGTCTTCGGGATGTTTTACAGAATTTAATTTGAATATTCTTTTAATGATAATTATTAATTAGGGCATTTGAACAACTGCAATTTCTAATTTATTTCCATCTGTAGACTAGCTGGCCGCTATGGCTTCGTATAAAATGAGCGCTGCTATCCAGAGATTGTCAGTTTAGTGTAAGGCTAAGCTTTCCTGACTGGCAATTAGGAGGTACTGGGTTCGATTCCCGGGCTGTAATAGTCTATTTCAAACCTAGGGCCGAAAATGAGACTAGAAAAGATTGAGAGCCGGAAAAACATTTTTGCCCATGGTGAGAACCTTATTTTTCCTCACACAGAGAAATAAACAATATATATATATATATATATATATAATATATATATATAATATATATATATATATATATATATATATATATATGAGAATAATTGTTTATTAGGCACTTCTGAAAGCAAAACAGGAAGGTAATAGCTCTAGCAAATCTGAGGTAATCTGAATATCAGGAAATTGTCCAAGTATTTTTATTTTTTATTCTGATTAGCCTAAATAACCTCAAAGATTATGTTCAATTATGTAAGAGGTTGAGTTTATACTTTTTATTCTCCCAAATAACAATAGGATGATATTATTATAAATGTTTTGATTCTTGAATAATAAACACAAATAATGAAAAGTTTTTTGATCAGCTGTTTTAGCACACTTGAAATTTGGCCAATCTGAATGTCAACGTCAACAATGCTTGTTGTCGTTGACTTCGGAAGTTTAGGTTAGAAGTTTCTATCCTACTTTCGAAAATCGAATTTGAATAATTTATAATATATATATTATCTGAATTTTATTCATCCAAATAAAATGATAGTATCTTATTGCAGAATACTTATTCAATTCTAGAAGCATCAACTGATTCCGTTTCATAAACCATTTTGTAAACACGTTCACATCAAATCAGAATCAGCTGACTTCAAGGTTATTTTACAACCCTAGGGCCGTAAAACTTTTACCGGCCTGGTCAGAAAACAATCATTTTCGGCCTCCATATGACGCACGAAAACCAGCTCATTACATCCAAGTGGGGCAAAAATTATTTTTGGATAGTAGCGCTCATCGAATTTCCTTCTAGCTGTTTACCATGTTGTCGATATTTGCATCAGCAGAAGTCTTCGGGGTGATTTACAGAATTTAACTTGGATATTCGTTTCATAATAATTATTAATTAATTAGCATTTGAACAAATTCAATATCTCAGTAATTTCCATCTATTAACTATTTTCAAAGTTAGTTTCAATACTTTAGTTTAAAACAAATAACAAGCTATTTATCACAAAAAATCACACAAAAAATACAGGTTTAAATTTAGTTTCAGTACTTTAGTTTAAAATAAATAACAAGCTATGTATCACAAAAAAATCACACAATCACACAAAAAAAAATACAGGATACAAGTAGCCAATATAAAAGTGTACAAATTATGAACACAATTAATTAAGGAGTCGTGATTAATCAAAATGAAAATACGTTAGTTATTTACATCAAGCAAATTAAAGGTGGGTTTTCGTTTGTGGGTAAATGCCGTCGTCGACCAAAACAGGCTGAAGATCTCAGATTGGATAGATTTCAATTTGTCTAAATAATCTGAAAAATTATGTTCAATTATGTTATTGAAGAGCATAACTGAATAGAACTTACTCTTCACTCTTAATAGAACAATACTGGTGATTTAAAGAATATCCAGCTGAGCTTTAGTGTTTACAAGTTTGTTTTTCTTCAATGGTTCCAAATTTTCTTAAATAACTCAATATTATTTGTTACAAGAGGTAATTGAGTGGAATATTTCTAATCAATTTATTAATTCAAGCCATCTAAATTCAAAATTTATAGTTTTCATGTTTATTTTGGACTAGAATTTTGTGAAAATTGTACATGTGAAATTCTAACCTCATCTTGGACTTTGTCACCTACAAATTTGGAAGAAAAATAGCACAAGGACTACCTTATTATTTTATCTACCAATGTTATTACATTAGTCTCATTTGTATTGCAAATGTTTTAATGGGGCAGGTTGAGTTTATCCTATTATATTAAGCGAGCAATTTCTGTACATCTGTTTATATTTTTATATCTGGTTATTTATGTTCAACGGATCTCGAAAACGGCTCTAATGGTTTTCACGAAAATTGGAACATAATAGGTTTATGATATAAAAATTCGATTGCACTAGGTCTCATGCTTGGGAAAACTCGCTGAACGACATTAAAATGAGAATTCATCCTTCGCTGAAACAGCTGTGGATATTAAAGTGAGTATGTCAAAAATCAAAATATAGCATCCCCGAAATTCATAAGATGACGTATAGCCAGCTGTGAAATATAAACACGATCATTTTAGAGAATTGTGTTCTGTTCATCAATAAATAAAAAATATCGGGGCACCGAGCTTCGCTCGTTATTTTTATTTATTGATAAACAGAACACAATTCTCTAAAATGATCGTGTTTATATTTCACAGCTGGCTATACTTCAGATTATAAATTTCGGGGATGCGATATTCTGATTTTCCACAGTATCAATCGCTCACTTTTTACTATCCACAACGACGAAAGTCTCAGCTGTTCCAGCCAAGGATGAATTATCCTGTTTCAGTCAAGGATGAATTATCCTTTTAATGTCATTCAGCGAGTTTTCCCAAGGATGAGACCTAGTGCAATCTAATTTCTATATCATAAACCTAATATGTTCCAAATTTCGTGAAAATCGTTAGAGCTGTTTTCGAGATCCGTTGAACATAAATAAAAAGATATAAAAATATAAACAGATATTCAGAAATTGCTTGCTTAATATAATAGGATAACGGCAAGGAAAGTTGTGTGAGAGCGCCACACCAGATTTTTATACTTTTAAATGGCAATATTGATATTATAAAGTTGCATTTACACCAAAGTTATTAATAAAATGTTAATAACTTGATCTTTATAGATTCTATTAGATTGAACGGAACTTGACAAACACATATGTTCATCATGTGTATGATGAGTTATGTTCAATCTAATAGAATCTATGAAGAGAAAGTTATCAACATTTTGTTAATAACTTTTGTGTAAACGCAGCTTTAGAAATGTTTTGATTCTTGAATAATAAACACAAATAATGAAACGCTATTTGATCAGCTGTTTTATCACACTTGAATATTGGACAATATGAATGTCAACGATGCATGCCGTCGTCGACTGCGGAAATTTACGCACAAACGAAAATGCACCTTCAAAATTTTCAAATAAAATCAAATCAATAATAAACACAAATAATGAAACGCTATTTGATCAGCTGTTTTCAAGCTACTTATCACTGCTTCAAGCTGGATTTTTACATACCAGTATCAGAATCCGTGAGCGACTCAGTAAAAATATTCTTCACATGCATTCTAATGGAAGCATTCATATTTGCTTGGTCAGGCTGAGTTGGAATAGTCTAATTGACCGAGCGTAGTGAGGTCAATATTTCAACTCGGATTTTCTTTTGTCTGTCTGTATGTAACGCGATTACGGCCAAACGCGTTGATAGAATTCTATGAGATTTGGCAGGAATATTCATTTTGCAACTGCGCGTCGATGGTTTATACACAAGGTATTTCGAAATTTTGAATTTTAAGGATAATATGAAAAGAAAAGGAATTCCTCTATACTCTGATATCACTATCATCTACTTTGAAGATAGGATTAATCAGACTATAGAATTATTCATAATCAATCAGCTGACAAGTGGATTATCCATTGCATGCATTACACAGATGTCTATTTTCTATAAGGTAGGGTTTCAATATTTTTTATGATGCGTGCCCATCAATATCAATATTCTCACATTTGTAAAACAAATTTAATAGATGATTAAAAAAACAGTTTTAAGAGTAAATGATGATTTAAATGTGAACATCAGAATTATGAGAACACGTGACATCAGATACTTGTGGATGAGAAAACTGTTTAAATGTACTAGTAATAACTAGTAGTTCTGTGAACAGTAGACCTCACGCAGTTTTCTCATCCATAAGTACCTGATTGAAACTATAGACCTTATGGAAATATAGCAATAGATTGGCTTCTCCACACATCTGTGTAATCACTTGTCAGCTGATTTAAGATGAATAATTCTATAGTCTGATTTTTTACTCTAATATTGGCGTATGAAGGAGGCTCCTTTTTCCTTTTATATTATCCTTAAAATGCAAAATTTCCAAAAACCTTGTATATACGTCGACGCACAATTAAAAAAGGAACATACCTGTCAAATTTCATGGAAATCTATTACCGCGTTTCGCCGTAAATGCGCAACATATAAACATTTTAATATTCAAACATTTAAACATCAAGAGAAATGCCAAACCATCGACTTGAATCTTAGACCTCACTTCGCTCGGTCAACAAATTTAATAGATGATTGAAAATAAACAGTTTTAAGAGTAAATTATGATTTAACTGTGAACATCAGAATTATGAGAACACGTGACATCAGATACTTGTGGATGTGAAATCTGTGTGAGGTCTACTGTTCACAGAACTACTAGTTATTACAAATCATGAGAAGAACATTTTCACCGAACCGGTCACAGAATCTTATGGGAGAAAAACTCAAACTTCAAAAAGCTGCAAGTAAAAACAATGCCTAATACGTAAAAAAAGGCAAAATCAACATTAGGATATAATGCAAGATTTTCTCAGAGCATCCTATCTAGACGCAACAAAAGTGAATCAATAAATTATCCATTGTGGGATTTGACTGTCGTGAGATGTTCGCAAAAAGAGCATATTATACACATACAAAGAACAGGCTAGAACCAATCAAAGAAACCTTCTTTACAAAAAAAAACTCTGATTGGCTCTCGTGAAATTAAAATTTAACCGGCTCTTGTGCAACCGGGTCGAGGAGTTTAGGTTAGGTTTGAAGTGACAACTCTTAAACTAATATTAAAATTCATTTTTTGAACTAATCGTCATTATTGAACAAGTCATCCAACAAAAATATTGATATTTCACACTTGAAGTTTAATTTCGGATAAATCGGATGCTCTGAATTCGAGCAAATCAGATTCTTCTAATTTTGTTGCTTCGTGATAGGATGCCCAGAAAAGTGGTTTCAAAATAATCACCAAAAGTCTGCTGTGCTGGATCATAGATAGACCTCATCGAATGGTGCATAGCCACTGAGTGGAGAGAAAGAAAGAGTGTGAGAGAGAAAGGAAAATAAATTAAAAATTAAATTTGATTTCAGATAATAATAGATATCATAGATAGTGAAAATACATAGTGATTCTTAATTATGGTAAAATAATTTAATACGTGATAGTAGAGGTAAAAATAAGAAAAAAAGTTCTTATAAACATGTATCCATAAACGCTCCATTAGCGAGCTATACAGGATGAAAGTTTTCGCCCGGAATTCAGTTCCTCAGGTGAAATACACCGATGCTGAATTGTTTGGTGATTAGTTTTTGAAAAACTTATGCTGGATTAATATGAAAAAATACCTGAAAAATTGAATAAAACTAGTCTGGAAGCTGTAGTGTAAGTAGTTTTTGAGAAAAAAGTTGAAATATGCAAAAGATCTATGAGTTATTAGTTCTCTTCTCATAAAACAGCAAATTTTTGTGGTGTAATGAACTGCATAAGAATACATTTTATTCAACTTTTATTTAAATTTAATTTACACAGCTTATATCATTCTTTCCAGAATTAAATTCTCTACAATTTTTATTGCTAAAAATTATTTGTTTACTAGTCATTAAAGAAGGTTATTGGGCATCAAACGTAGAAGTCTGTGTTTTTCTACTTAGATTTTGTGCATATTTCAACTTTTTTCTCAAAAACTACTCACACTATAGCTTCCAGACTAGTTTTATTCAATTTTTCAGATATTTTTCCATATGAATCCAGCATAAGTTTTTCAAAAACTAGTCCCCAAACAATTCAGCATCGGTGTATTTCACCATAGGAACTGAATTCCGGGCGAAATCTAAATATTATTTTTATTATCATTTAAACATTTAGGGCCGTTTGCACAGTGTAAGTTTAAGCTAAAGCTTGAACCAAATCTGGATTTTTTTGTTTAAACTAAAATTCCGTTTGCGCAGTATCAGTTTAAACTCTGTGTTGAGTTTAAACTCTGGAAAAGTTTAAACCTCCAAAATAGGAGGTTTAAACCAAATAATTTGGATTAACTAGTCATCTGTAAAATTTGATGGGGAAACAGCTAATAGTAAATTATTTTTCGACGCTTGTTTTTAATGCTTCTGTAGACGATAATAATTATTTAGGTTATAGTGAATCATTAATGATAGAATTGACAGAAGTTTTTAATGCGATTGATGAAGATGAAGAAATTTTGGAATTGAGAAAAATTGGGCGGAAAACGAATCATTTAAATTTCTGGGAAGATAGAGAATTTTTTTAACGGGTTTGCTTCAGTAAAGCACATGCCAATTTAGTATTTGATCAAATAAGCCACTTGATAGAAAATACGACAATTTTTATCAGTGATTTTTGATTAGAAAACATGTTTTTAATAACAAATAACTTATATATTTTGCTTTTGAGAGATTTCTAATAAACGAGGAAGACAGTAGTAGATTTGAATAGATTTTCATAACAAAATAAAGTTTTTATCTTACATTCTAGATTATATTTTTTGGTGCCAACTAAATATAAGTTTGTTTCTAATAGTAATATAGCATTTCATCATATTTTGAAGAATTTTTTGATCGCTTTTCACTTTTATTACCGTACAGCTTACAACTCTGTGGATTTTGAACCAGGAAATAGCAGCTACATAACCTCAATTTACTTATGGTTTGTAAACAAATAGCATATTTCCTGTAAAAATTACCCTTCCTGATATTATAAACGATGACATTCTATTACCAACTTAACGCTAAACTAGTTTATTTAAACTGGATTAGTAAATGCACTGAGAAAACCGATTCAAGTTTAAACTTTCAGAGTAACTTAAACTCGATTAACTTAATCGAGTTTAGCAATCTATACTGTGCAAACGGCCCTTAATGTGAGTAGAACCTAATATAGTGAGGTCCACGTTATAATGGCAGTGTACGATTGACAATACTGTTTCTGTCCTTTTCTATCATACAACAAAACAGATAGCGCTATCTCTCTCTAGCTTTGCAATGTTGTCCGTTTGCCAGAATATTTTATTTTTACTTTTGACAGTGACTGTTACAAAAGTAAATAAAACAATTCTCAGCCGCCATTTTTTTTCTTCATTCTATCAAAATACTTTGGTACACAAGTCGTATAATTCATTTAAAATGTATTTTTGAAACAATGAAATAATTTTTAGATATTACCTCATGAGAAACACAAATTAAAATACCTGAAATGACATTTTAAAAGTTGATGACTAACCATCCTAGACTTCATCCATGCTTCAGTTAGCCTACACATAATTATAGGTTAGACCTACTCGTACCGGTATAAATAATATTGAAAGGTTATTTTAAAAGTATTTCCATTGAAATTACTTATTTCAAATAGGATTTCTATTTTTCTATTATTTAAAAAAAAATTGAATAGAATACCAAAAAAATAACTTAATTTCCGTTGTTTTGAAATTCAGATTCATGTATCACAGCTTTTCAAATTAGCCGCCATTTCAGGTTTGTAAATCTGATCTCAGTTATGGAAGCAAAGTTTAGAATCAAATTATAAAAAAATATATTTTATTATGAATTTAATCAATTTGACATGGAATTGATTATTTTATCAAGGGAATTAGAATAAATATCAGATAGAATTTAATGGCATGAATTGGATAACAACTGTGTACACTCAGTGGCAAAATGGAGTCAGTTTGGCAACGTTGTTCTCGTATCTTTCTTCACTGCCATTATAACGTGGACCTCACTATAGTCTAAACCAGGGCACTCCAACCTACGGCCCGCGGATGGATTTTGTCCGGCCCGACGAGAGTTATAGCAACAGATTTTTTAAAATATTATTTATTCACATTTTTGACAACAAATAATTTGAGTTCAGTATCAGTACTCTTCTCTTACTAGCCACTCCATTTGTATGTAATTTGTATTATTTTGTATGTAAATAAATAAATTTCTCAATTAGTGTAAAATTAGCTGTAAACAAGCAGATTTTTGGATCTACCTATAAGTGTGAGCAGACATTTTCAAAAATGATGTTTGTTAACCCTCCAATTACAGAGCTTCTTTGTCAGATGAACATTTGTAATCAATTTTAATGATCCACAAAGTTTGATCAACCACAAAGTTTGATCCTAAATGGGCGGCCATTTCAAGTGGAAAACAAATGCGCAATCTTCTCATCAAAAATAAGTATCCTCTTTTAGCTTGGTAACTTTTTGTAAATTCGTATGTTGTCAAGTTTTCTTTGTCAGATGAACATTTGTAATCAATTTTAATGATCCACAAAGTTTGATCCTAAATGGGCGGACATTTCAAGTGGAAAACAAATGCGCAATCTTCTCATCAAAAATAAGTATTCTCTTTTAGCTTGGTAACTTTTTGTAAATTCGTATGTTGTCAAGTTTTCTTTGTCAGATGAGCATTTGTAATCAATTTTAATTATCGGAACCACAAAGTTTGATCCTAAATGGGCGGACATTTTAAGTGGAAAACAAATGCGCAATCTTCTCATCGAAAATAAGTATCCTCTTTTAGCTTGGTAACTTTTTGTAAATTCGTATGTTGTCAAGTTTTCTTTGTCAGATGAACATTTGTAATCAATTTTAATTATCGGAACCACAAAGTTTGATCCTAAATGGGCGGACATTTCAAGTGGAAAACAAATGCGCAATCTTCTCATCAAAAATAAGTATCCTCTTTTAGCTTGGTAACTTTTTGTAAATTCGTATGTTGTCAAGTTTTCTTTGTCAGATGAACATTTGTAATCAATTTTAATTATCGGAACCACAAAGTTTGATCCTAAATGGGCGGACATTTTAAGTGGAAAACAAATGCGCAATCTTCTCATCGAAAATAAGTATCCTCTTTTAGCTTGGTAACTTTTTGTAAATTCGTATGTTGTCAAGTTTTCTTATGACTTTTTTACACTCAATAAATTGGACTTTGTATTAAAATGAATGAATGAATGAATTTCATTTGTCAAAAACAAAATACAAAAAAGCTTTACAAAAAATAAATATAAGTATATGCTACTGCACTTAAACCAAGATGCATACATTTATTTAATTAGATATAATAACGAAATGATATCCTTTATATTATAAATAATAGTTTTAAAATGAAGATTCAATTTATGATCACATGCATAAGTACAGTAGGTGAGGCAAAAACACCGGCAAAAGGAAGATTCCTTGTGCGCCAGTGTGAGTCGTAAATCAGCTTAATCAGGGATGTAATACTGGGTCCGGCAGTCAAACCTGACGGTTTTTGATATTGGATAAATTAAAAAGCTGTTGAGATATATTTATATATTTTTTTTATTGTAAAGAGGAGAATTGGAAATTACATTTAGTATTAAAAAAAATTGAAAAATAGCTTACGGCGCAAAAATTACGTCATTTAAATGTTGACCACCATTTTCTGTACACTGTACGAGTCTCTTGGAAAAGTTCGTCATGACTCTCTCCAACGTTTGCCGCGGGATCTCACGAAGTTCTCGCCGAATATTCTCCTTCAGTTGATCCAAATTTCTTGGCTTGTCAACATACACTCTTCCCTTGAGATACCCCCACAGATAAAAGTCACAAGGGGACAACTTGATAATTATATGAATGGTTCATGCTTTAATTTTGATTATTCATTAGTGATAGGTGATGTAAATATTGATTTGTTATGTAACTCTAAAAAAACGCATGATTATTTGTCTATTATGAGTTCGCATGGGTTTGAGTCCTTTGTCAATAGAAAAACTCGTCCTGCTTCAAATACTTGTTTAGACCATATTTTTTCTAAATCCAAACATAATGACTCATTAAAAACTGCTGTATTAGAAATGTCAATTACTGATCATTATGCGACTGCTCTTCACGCATCAATTAAAAAAGATGTTTGTTCTCGATCTAGTAAGCCATGTAAGTTTATTGAAGTGAGGAATGTTAATAAAGAAAAGTTGTTAGAGGAGAGTGCTTTAATGAATTGGGAGATTGACGCGAATAGAAGTATTGAAACATTAGTAAATGAATTTGTAAATAATGTAAAAACGTGCATCAGTAGAGCAACAGTTATTAAAAAGGTTAATTTAACTAAAAAACATTTGAAACCTTGGATGTCCAATGGAATTCTAAAGTCCATAACTATAAGAGATAGATTATATAAAAGATTGAAAAATGAACCATTTAATGTAGAGCTGGGAAGGAAATTCCTGTCTTACAGAAATAGAATAGTAGATCTAATTAGAAAAGCAAAAGATTTATATTATCAATCAGAAATAAATAAAGCTCAAGGTGACCCTAAGAAGATATGGTCTTTGATAAATCAAGCAATTATTGGGGTAAATAAGAATTCACAATTACATGTAAATCAAGATCTTAATGCTTTGAATGACTATTTTGTGAATGTAGGTATAAATCAAGCGCAGGAAATTGATATACATGGACAGAATGAAGATCAATATTTGGAACAAACAATAGATATTGAAAATGCATTAATTTCAATTTTGTTACTGAAACAGAAATCAAGGAAGTAATCAAAAGTTTGAATGATAATAAGGCACCTGGATGGGATAACATATCCAACAGCGTGCTAAAACTATTAACTGACACAATCTCTAAACCTCTTTCAGAAATTTTCAATTGTTGTTTTTCATCTGGATACTTCCCTTGCATTTCAAGCATGCAAAAGTTATTCCTTTACACAAGGGGGGGAGTAAAGAAATACCTCAAAATTATAGACCAATTAGCTTGCTAAGTTCTATTTCTAAAATTTTCGAAAAATTGGTAAAGAAAAGATTAGTTGAATATCTAGATGTTAATAAAATCCTTGATAAGAGGCAGTTTGGTTTCCAACAGGGTAGAAGCACAGAGGATGCATTGGAGTCCTTAACTGAGACAATATACAATGGTTTCAAAACAAATAAAAAAACCTTGGTAATGTTTCTGGACCTGGCCAAGGCTTTTGACACAGTACCACATGATAAAATGATCCAGAAACTATCTAATATTGGTATTCAAGGAATAGAGTTAGATTTCTTTGAAAGTTATCTAAGGGGTAGAAGCCAAATCGTTAGCTGTGGTGGTAGTAATAGTGAGATTAGAGATGTGACATGGGGTCTACCTCAAGGGACTGTATTGGGACCAGTTTTATTTTTGATCTATGTTAATAACCTGCCTAGTGTACTGGACTCAGTTGGGTCTAAGACAATTTGTTTTGCTGATGACACAGCACTTATCTTCCAAGAAGGTTCCTGGGAAGATGTTATCAAGCAAACAAAAGTGGGTTACTATAAGGTTTCTCAGTGGCTAAAATGTAATTATTGAGACTAAATCTTGGTAAAACAAAATGTATGACCTTCAGTCCAACAACAAGAGGAGATCTAGATATGAACAGGCTTTGTTTGAATAATGCTTGTAACAGGTATCCATGTGAATCTTGCAATGAGGTTATTGAGAGTGTAAACAATTACAAGTATCTTGGTATTTTTGTTGATAAGCATCTACGCTGGTCACCTCAGATTGGCTACCTTTGTAGAAAATTAAGGGTGGTCAATTTGAAAATGTACATGCTTAGAAGTATTTTGAGTCTAAAATTACTAAAATCTGTTTATTTTGCTCTATTCCAATCCTTAGTTCAGTATGGTAATTCTATATGGGGAGGAACTTTTGATTCAACTTTAAAACCTCTATTTGTTTTACAAAAGTTAGTTATCAAAACAATAATGAGGTATCCGAGAGATTCCCAAGTGTCACATTGTTTCAAAATTCCAATCTGTTCACTATAAGACAATTGTTCATTTTAAAGACTATTAAGAAACATGTGCTCAAATTAAAAAATATTCAAAATTTTCAAGAGTAACTAGACAAGTCGCTCAAAACTTAATCACAATTGAAAGAGTTGATAGCACCCTATCCCGTAGAAGTATTTCATATTTGAGAAATAAACTCTATAATAAAGTTCCAAGAGGATGGTTGTTAAAGAAGCCTAAAATAAAAGATTTCCATACCTGGGTGAAAGAAAATTATTTTTATTCAATTAATGATTTGGTTTAATATTGATTGATGTTGTATGAATCTTAAATTCAGCTTTATGTATATCTTTAATTTATTGTTATTTCTTAGAATGGAATATTTAGTTGGTTGAATGTTAATTACTGTTAGCCTATATTATAATATTGTAGGATCATTTTATATATTAATATTAATGTATAAGTGAATAAGTTATATTAAGACTCCACGTCGGCGTACAAGTTTTCTTTTGCCGACGTGTAGCACAAAGTTGTCAATTTCCTTTCAGTTGTATTCTGTATATATTTTTGTGCAATAAACGATTTTGATTTGATTTGATTTGACAAGTCGGGAGAACGTGCTGGCCATTCAATGTCACCCCTGAGCGAGATCAGCTTGCCTGGGAAAAATCCTCTGAGTTGAGCCATGGAGGCCCGCGAGGTATGGGCAGTAGCTCCGTCCTGCTGAAACCATACCCCTCCTGAGAGGTATGCGGTGGCGACGTAACTCAGGAATGAGAAAGTCACGGATCATGGCAACATAACGCTCTGAGTTCACTGTCACTGTATGGCCACCCTCTTCAAAAAAATAAGGCCCTATAACTGTTGACCTACACACTGCAGCCCAGACAGTTACTTTTTCACAGTGAAGAGGCCGCTGATGAAGTTCCCGTGGGTTATTTGGGGCCCAATAACGGAAATTTTGTTTATTAACACATCCATTAAGGTGGAAATGAGCTTCGTCTGAAGTCAAAACAATGATTCCAGGGTCTTCCTCAATCTTTCTTAACATGGTTTCAGCAAAATTCAACCTTCTACCAAAATCTCCTGCTTGTAACTCTTGAACAATAGCAATCTTGTAAGGGTGGAAGCTCAAGTCGTCATGAAGAATACGTCTCACAGACCGGTCGGAGATCCGAAGAGCTTGGGCGTGACGAATGGCAGAGCGACGAGGGCTCCGTTCAAAAGCATGTCGAACAGCCTCAACGTTAGCAGGAGTTCTTACCGTTCGAGGTGATCCTCCTCTCCTTCTTGTGGTTCCAAACGCAGTGTTCTGAAAGTTCCGAACCCACAGAAGAATTGTGTTTCGTGACGGGATCGCACCACGAGGGGGAATGTTAAACCGTATACGGAAACTCCTTTGCGTTAGAATCACAGAATCATTATTTCTAAAAAACGTCTCGACTACAAACGCACGATGTACAGCGGTCCCAACGCTCCATTGTTACTGAACTAATGAACTTCCACTCAAGGTGAACAAGATGGCGCCCATCCCCACCCGCCCAGTCACCCCCACCACCACCTATCCCCACTTAAAAACCGTCAGGTTTGACTGCCGGACCCAGTATATAAACTTGAATCTAGCGTATGAAGTGTTCGAAAATATAATTTATAATATGAAGTTGATTATTGTATAAAAGTCAACGATTGGAAATAATTCAAGTTTAGTCATGCCTCTATGGCTCTTTTTCTGTGTTTATTATTTCGGAAATTATTAAGTGGAAATTCACTTTCTAGTATATTTATGAATTTACTGCTAATGTAGTAGAGTTGCCTTCTAAAGGGCACGCCACACCAAGCTCGCTACCGCGGCGGTAGCGAAGTTTTAAAAATCGCTAGCCATGTATTCAGGTTGAGCGCGCCACACCGAGTTCGCTACCGCGGCGGTAGTACGGCGCACTACCACCTACGACCGCCTGCTAGGCGATTCAACAAAAGTTCGCTGAGAGGTAGTACGGCGGACAAAAAGCGAGCTCAGTGTGGCGCACTCAACCTGAATACATGGCAGGCGATTCGAAGAGGTAGTGCAGAGCTGAGTGCTGTAGTCACGCCCTCCCCCCACTACTAGACACACTACTCGGAGACTACCGCTAGCGGACGTTTTTCGGTGTGGCGTGCTCAGCCGAGAAAACTACCACCAGCGGTACTACCTCGGCGGTACTGGCGAGCTTGGTGTGGCGAGTCCTTAAGAAGAGGTGAGTTGGTGTTATATATTTCATATTTTCAAATGAAATGAATTGGTTTGTTTCTTCCTGTGCTTTAATTAAACGTACTTGAAACTCCTCATATAATTTTAATGGAAATATAATAATTTTACACTCCCACCAAATCCCCCGTCGTGTGTCCCCACACAAGTCAAATTCCACGTACATCCTTGTTATTGGCCCTCTAAGCCTCCCACGAATTAACAATGTGGCCATTGGATAAGAAAGGTTGGAGACCCCTGGTCTAAGAGTGGACTGCGACTACGCCCCGTTTCGGAAAGCAAAAGTTTTCTGACTTCAGCTGTTTAAAGTCTAGAACTCAGCTGAATCCCGAGCTCGGAAACCAAGCCTTACTGGTTGAGTTCAAAGCCACTGATCAATTCCATCAGGTTTTTTTACGTTCAGTAAAAAACCTGATCACAGATGAACCACATAATGGAAAGTCGGCTAGTATCTTGACGCCATAATCCGCCATCTTGAAAGAAAGTGTAGCATTGTAATACAGCAATATTTTCAATTTCTAACAAGATGATGCAGTCATGTGTCGTGGTCTTGGTGCACTCAAATCTTGGTTAGATTGATACCTTCCATTTTGTGTGTATTCTGTGGCTGAACGGTTGCTCATGAGTCATGACTAACAGATGTTTCCCTTGTTGATCATATTTTGTAAACAAAACTAGAACTTAACCTATTTCATTGTAATCAATTAAAATGGGAAACCATCAGGTGATTGGAGTAGTTTTAAATGCTTTGTAAAATATTTTAAATGTTATTGAATTTGCAATCATGCATTTTCAATTTATTTTGAATCATGCATTTCTCTGCTCCTAAATACATTATAATGGAGTCCATCATTATTTATTTATTTATTCATTTACAATGCAAATGACACTAATGTAATAACATTGAAAGATAAAATAATAAGGTAGTCCTTGTGCTATTTTTCTTCCAAATTTATAGGTGACAAAGTCCAAGATAAGGTTAGAATTTCACGTGTACAATTTTTATAAAATTTTGGACCAAAATAAACATTAAAACTATAAATTTTGAATTTAGCTGTCTTAAATTGATGAATTAATTAGAAATATTCCACTCAATTACCACTTTTAACGAATAATATTGAGTTATTTAAGAAATTTGGAACTACTCAAAAAACACAAACTCGTAAACCCTAAAGCTCAGCTGAAAACTTCCAATCATTTGTAAACAACCTCTTATTCAGTCATGTATGTTTTACGTTCAGCTACTCTATTTACGTTCTTTTCCATCGGTGGAAAAGTACGATTAACTGATCAGTGAACGAACCGGATATGACGTATTTTTTTTCTTAACAGTTAGACCAAAGACCTTGAAGAGGTATAAACGCACATTACCTATGCCTTCCCAATGCTAGCTCATACTTGAAATTAAAGGTTCCATTGAGGTATTTTAGCGCGAGGTATTATGTAATATATATTTTTTGTAATATTATAGATCACAAAAATCTTCAATATCTTTAGTATGTAATAATCTTTCAGGCTGTCCCCTTAATGGCCGATTTCAATTCCAAATAATCTAGCGCTGCATGTGAGTCTATGCATCGTTCAACGACAAAACAGTGCTTCGTTCAGAGCCACGTTCACTCACCGATCTCATCGTTCACTCACCGATCAGTGGCTTTGAACTCAACCAATATTCTTCTATTCACCTATGAATGTGTTCAATAATTCTATGTTGTAATAATTCTAATTATAGAATTAATAATTATTGATAATTATATTATTAATAATATAATAATTATTAATAATTCTAATTATAGAAATATTTGTAAAATACACCAACCTTGAGACATTTGCGAGTAGGAAACATTCCTGGGAATCGACTCCTGCGAGTTCTGCCTGGTGTTGAGGATGCTGGTGTTGCCCTCGTCGAGAGCGAGGATTTCAGGTTCATCCGACATCTGCTTGGAGTGGTCCAACCCCCCAGGCACTCTCAGAATTGCAACCGCCATGTACAGGTCCAGCGATTTGCTACAATACAAATCACAGTTTATTTATTTGATCATTCAGAATTACAAAACTTACAGAAATGTACCACAGGCTTTTTATATACAGTCAAACCTCTCTATAACGAACCTCCACTTAACGAAATCCTCTACACAACGAATTTTTACCTGGTCCCATGACATTTTAGAGTTTTGGCTGCTTATTTACGTCTAACGAATTTCGGACCTCTCAACAACAAAGTTTTCTCTTCACTTCAACATACAAAATGTAGTGTGTATAGGAACCAGACAGTCATTTTCAAGTAATTGTTTAGTTTCAGCAGAAAGGTCAATAGACTAAAAATGATGGCAATTCAGGTAGGAAGATAGGGTGGTAGACAGTCAATACAGGTTGAAACACATGAGGGTGGTATACAGCCAAAACAGGTTGAAACACATGTCGGAAATTGAATGCAAGTTACTGGAAATGTAGAATTCCAAGAATTTATTCTTAGAGCAGGCAGGTAAACGACTGGACTTTCTCATCCTTGCTTCTAACACACATTTCAATTGTTAGAACTCGCCATTTATGAATGAAGGAACGGGAATGCTGGATTTCCCCATCCTCCCATCATTTGCTTTTGTCATACATTTCAATTTTATAAAATGTCACTATCTACGTTCTCGATCTTATGTTTTATGTACCATATTCATTTAATTACGGCCCGTGATATATTATAAGATCCATAAGATCATGCCAGTTTTCTTGACAGAAAAACTTCTCGATAACGAATACCTCTCCACAGAGAATTTTTTCTCGGGATAATTGACTTCGTTATACAGAGGTTCTACTATTATATAATTATATTATATCTAATATCGGTGTTCAATATCGGGGACCGAGCTTCGCTCTGGAGTACAAAAGCAAAAAAAAACTTTTATGAAAGAAGAAATTATAATAACATTCATACAGAAATGTTCTATCTAATAACAGTAAATTGAGATTAATTCACAGAGGAATGCAAAAATTTCTCTCACAAAGGCCCAGTTGCACAAAAGCCGGTTAAGTTTTAATCCTGATTAACTTCATGTGAACCAAATCAGAGAAGACCATTTCAAAAGGATTGATCTACTGGAATTAATCAGGATAACCCGGCTTTTTTGCAACCGGCACTAAGTACCTGATTGAATGATTACAAAAGTTCAACAGCTGAGTCATAATTTTGACACAGTCCCACACACATGAACTCGCTCACTCACTTCCATCCTTAGACCAGTTATGGAATAGACACGCTGGGAAGTCTAGCCTCTGAGGCCAACATCTACTGCCATATCGCCAAATCGTGACGTCATCATCGGATAGAAAACTTTCAGATTGTGTCTATTTCAGAAGGATGTAAATTATTATCCATTAAAATGGTAAACTCCCGCTGCGCTCCCGCTGAAATAGACACAATCTGCTATGGAAAACAATGTAAACAAACTCTACAGAAAAGTTTTTTATCCGATGCTGACGTCACGATATGGTGATATGGCAGTAGATGTTGGCTTCAGAGGCTAGACTTCCCAGCGTGTCTATTCTATAACTGGTCTAAGCTTCCATCACCAACAGACGACAAAATAATTACTATCAGGTGTTTTTCCAAAGATAGATAATAATTATCCTTTTAATGTCCTTCAGCGTGTTTTCCCAGGGATGAGACCTAGTGCAATGGAATTTTTATATCATAAACCTACTATGTTCTGAATTTCGTGAGAATCGTTAGAGCCGTTTTCGAGATCCGGTGAAATACAAACATATAAACATCCAAACATCTAAACATATAAACAGAAATTTCTCGTTTAATAGTATTGGATAGAACTATAATCTAGTCTAGAAAGACTAACTATTCGAAACAGATGGTTTTAAAATTGGCAACTAAATTAAAAACCAGTCCAACTTTGTCAGAGGTTGCCATTAAGTTGAGGAAGACAGGTTTCTAAACAAAATTTGAGTCCTGTCAATGAAGAACTTATCTATACTAGAATAAAGGAAAGAACTGGCTTATACACGTACGGGATAGGAAAATTATTTTTGACGCAACATCACGTCTAAACTACTGGACTGATTAATTTGAAATTTTGCATATGAATTCCTAATTAACCCAGGATGGTTCTAGGCATATTTCAAGCACTTCAAGATTCCACTCAAGTCATTCCGTTAATTGGGAGATGAGCTATAGTGTACACATACACTCATACACACACATAAAGACCAATTCCCAAAAACCACTTTTTTGGACTCAGGGGACCTTGAAACGTATAGAAATTTAGAAATCGGGGTACCTTAATATTATTTCGGAAAGCAATACTTTCCTTACCTATGGTAATAGGGCAAAGTAAAAATCGAGCCTCAAATTTTGACATTCAATAACTTTTTTATGTGTGTACCGAAAACATTGCGTCATCAAACAGCCGTCGGTAGATCTGTTTTTAAATTTTCTTTCTACTGATTCACAAAATTTCATTTCTTAATAATGCCGCGGTAAGAACGACGTCCAAACTTGGGTCGTAGAACTTGAAATGCTGTAAATTTTGGATATGCACGGGAAAATAAACAGCAAGGAGATATACCAATCAATTCCCAGCAAGCTGCATTCAACTATAACTAAAAATGCAAACTGCTGCACAACTAAGCACATAGGAAGTCCATATTGAGATAAAAATGTAATTACTGATTGTTGAATAATTTTCATGAAAATATAGTGCATCAGATTAAGCTTAGGCTAAGCACACCAGAGGAGGCGCGGCTTGGTGATATAAAGTATTGATCTTATGGAGATTGCCTTATCACACCGGTCCACGCCATGTCCGATTCAGTGTGTGTGAGTTGTTCCATTCAAACCAATAAGCAAGAAGCACCTGGATGCAAAATGCCGCATCGCGCCTCCTCAGGTGAGCATCCAGCTAAAGTTTGTCATGAGATGAATTAACACGCGAGTAAATTACCGCACAATTATAACTTTTGTATGTAGCTTTGGTAGTTTTCGTTTTCCAAGGTTGGCAGCTCATGTAATTCTCCCTGTGACTGTCCTCTAAACAACCTTGAACAGTTTGAGTCCTTGAAAAGTTTGAGGATGACAGAATGAACGTTGACTAATTTCAATATAAAGGTATTATCTTCCTATTTTATATTCCATCATCCGATTTAAACTTTCATTATCTTTCTAATCTATCTAGATGTCGAAAAATGATTCAAAAAAGAAGTATATTCATTCCATTCATGGTTAGATTATTTTATCCCATAAAAATGATAAATTCCAACAATGAATATGCAGTATTTATTTTTGGAATCTCCTCCATGTATTATGTTATTATATACTATTAAATAGTATATACTAACATAAAAAACATTGAGAAAGATTTGAAATTAATAAATATTGAAAGAGCATTGTCAAAACCAACTGTTTATAGTGTAGGGAGCCATAAGGGTGAGTGTGAGCAAAATGCTCATGCGCGACTACTGACGCGACCGCAAGTCCGTGCGACTACTCGCATGTTAACTATTTGGCGGTACGAAGTTCGCCGGGCCAGCTAGTTGACCGAGCGAAGTGAGGTCTAAGATTCAAGTCGACGGTTTGGCATTTCTCTTACTGTTTGAATGTTTGAATGTTTAAATGTTTATATGTTGTGCATTTACGGCGAAACGCGGTAATAGATTTCCATGAAATTTGACAGGTATGTTCCTTTTTTAATTGCGCGTCGACGTATATACAAGGTTTTTGGAAATTTTGCATTTCAAGGATAATATAAAAGGAAAAAGGAGCCTCCTTCATACGCCAATATTAGAGTAAAAATCAGACTATAGAATTATTCATCATAAATCAGCTGACAAGTGATTACACAGATGTGTGGAGAAGCCAGTCTATTGCTGTATTTCCATAAGGACTACAGTTTCAATCAAATACTTGTGGATGAGAATACAGCGTGAGGTCTACTGTTCACAGAACTACTAGTTATAAATAGAATTGAAGGATTAGGGGAAGAATAACTTACTGCACGAGGTGGAAGTAGTGTGCCAATTGGAGGCGATCGCACTGCGCCCAGTCGGCCTTGTAGCCCAACAACACCACGTTTGGGCGCAACTTTCCCAGCCCGGTTGCCTGCAATAACGCCTTTCCCCCCTCCTCCAGCGACACGTCATCCACCTCGCTGTAGAATGCCTTCACCTGTCAATCCACAAACAAATCAAATCAGTTTTATTTTGCCATGAATCAAATTAAATACAATAAATCCAGAACAGAAAATATATAATACAATTCCACTTACTAATAAGAATACTGGATTAGATAAAATCTTTACTTTAAATTTCAAATCAAATACAATAAATCCAGAACAGAAAATATATAAAACAATTCCACTTACTAATAAGAATACTGGATTAGGTAAAATCTTTACTTTAAATTTCAAATTCAAATTTTATTTATTGCCCAAGACACATTATATAAAATATTGTACATGCACTGTCAATATACTTAAAAATCAAAAAATCGAATATCATTTATTTGCCAATAAAAAGATAACAATAATAAATAAAACAAATACTTCATACTTATACGGAATAAAAATAAAATTTAAAATAGTAAATTTAATTGGCGTTGCCAGTGAAACCTAAGTTTGTGTGCTAGCAACGAGTACCAAAAGATGTCATTTGATTTAACATAAACATAAAAGATGATTAAACATTTTATTTAAATGGTGGTAATAATATTAAATAAGTTGAATAATAATAATTTTAGTGATATAATATCTGAAAAATGTAACCATAGAGAAACAATAGCGTAAGTAGATATCCCATGGTATAGGGAATTTATGTCGCAACTTTTACTGTTATCTCAAGCCGATTACTGTCGATTATTGTCAATTTTTACTGTTTTGTTGGGGTGATAGTGTATGAACGGCACAATTTGAGAGACTACCAGCGTCACACAGCTGCATAGGAAAGAAATACGTGAACTATCGGCTTGGGATAACAGTGAAAGTTGCGACATAAACGCCCTATACCATGGGATATCTACTTACGCTATTGTTTCTCTATGGTAATAAGAAACCGGACTGACCTCATTGCAGTGTAGCCAACTGTGGGTAGAGGCTTAATCAATCAATCAATCAATCATTTATTGTCAAGGAACATAAAAATGTTACAAACAACGTCATTTTCTACAATAGATTATACAAAGACCGACAATACAATTAGTAAACAGTAAAATAATACAATATAATAATAGCAGACACTTAGACGCCTAACACAATTTACAATATATCACAGTTAGCTTTGGTCAGACAAAAAACTCTCTCACAGAATACAGGCACCTTTCTATTAGCAAATCCCTCAAGTGAGTCTTGAATTGTGGAACATTCATCATTCGAACGTCAACATCAAGTTCATTGAATAGCTTTACCGACATGTATTTCCAATTTTTCTGAGAGCTTGTATATTGATTACTCTCAATTCTAACATTAAGACTGCTTCTTGTGAGGTAACTATGGATATCACCATTTAATCTAAAATTACTCAGGTGCTTTTTAACATATAAACAACATGAAAACACATAAAGTGAAGGCAGAGTCAATAACCTTAATCTACGGAATAGCGCTCTACATGAAGCTCGGGGTGGTTCCTTACAGATAATTCTTACAGCCCTCTTCTGCAGTCTGAAAAGTGTGATAATTGTGGAACAGTTTCCCCACAATTGTATGCCATAAGCTAGATGACTAAAGATATGAGCATAATACACACTCATTAGAACATCATGTCTAACAATATGTCTCAGCCTGCGCAATACAAATAAACCTTTACTCAGCTTCCCAGCTATGTATGTTATATGGCACTTCCAATTTAAATTGGTGTCTAGCATAAAACCCAAGAACTTTAGATAGCCTATGTCGGTGGACCTGGTGTTGAAGCTGAACTGAAGGTCGTTGGTTTTTTGTAGGTTCAAGCTTAAACTGTTTGATGCACACCAATCTCTTATAGCCAATGTGCTTGTTTCAACCACTGTATCTACACTTTGTTTATCAGAACCATTCACTATTAGACCTAGATCGTCAGCAAAAAGGTAGGGTTGGTTGTCAATGTGACAATTGCTTATCAAACTTGGTAAGTCATTTATGTAGATGATAAATAAAAGTGGCCCAAGTATGGATCCTTGTGGCACACCAAACTTAACAACTTCGCCACTTGAAAATTTACCATCTCTACAAACAAACTGCAGTCTATTGGTTAGGTATGAATGAATGAGGTTTACTGCCGCGTTTTCAAGGCCATAGTATGAGAGTTTGTTCGCTAAATCTCAAATAATTTAGAAATTATTTCTATTATACAAATAGGTCGGTAATTCTCTATGTCAGACTTATCACCCTTCTTGAATACAGGGATCATCTTCACCCTTTTCAGTTTGTCAGGGAAAATCCCCATGTCCAGACACTGGTTGAAAATGTGGGCTAGAACTTCTGAGATTTCGGAAGCAGCCGTTTTCAGTATTGAAGAGTTAAGGCCATTCACATCCAGACAGTTGCTGTTATTCATTCTGTGAATTGTGTCAAAAACTTCTTCCACGGTGAAATGCTCAAAGATGAACTTTGATTCTGGCTTTGGCACTTCTGATAAGTAGTAATTGGAGTCGAAAGTACTCTTAGGGATGTTTTTGTTCTGGGCTTCTATTCTATCTAAGAAGAATCTGTTTATTTCATCACCGGACAACTTACAGAAACTATTTAATGAAGAACTATTCCTACCAAGATGCCTATTAACTACTTCCCATGCAGCTTTAATTTTATTTTTACTTTCTTGTATACATTTACTATTGTAATTGAGTTTAGCTAGGTTCATTTCTGATCTGTATTGTCTTCTAAGTCTGTTGTATTCTACCTTGATATTATCGGTTCTAAGTGTCCTAAATTTATGAAATAGCTGCTCAGATTTATATTTCAAATTTCTTAATTCAGGTGTGCACCATTTATTTTTGGCTGCCCCTGAACCTGTCCTCTTCTGTAGCAATGGATACGCTGTGTCCACAGCCCTCAAGAAAAGACTGTAGAACTTGTCAACTTTCTTTTCAATGTCTACCAATTCATAAACGGCTATCCAATTTATACGTCGAATTGATGCTACAAATATGCACGTTCCATAATCGCTAACCATTCTTGATAGTACCTTATAGTAAGGTAAGGTATTCTTACCTTGTGACAGTGCAGCCAACTGTGCGCCTTGTGCCTGAGTGCGGTGCGCGTGCGGTTGTTGACGCGTGCGGACACCACGTGGCCACACACCAGCAGTGAGATGTTCTTGGTGATGAGGTAGGCAAAGTCCACCAGCGCCGGTCGGCTGCTAGGTAAGCCCGAGAACACCAACACCTGACACAACACCACTACATTATTACCAATTCAAATGAAATCACGTTAACATTGGACTTCAACGTTAACGTTAACTTTAACGTTAAAGTTAAATTTAACGTTAACGTTAACTTAAACATTAGACTTTAAGGCTGTGCAAAGGCTAAAAATAAATTTTTCCTACAGATACCCTGAAAAGTGACCATTTGTGCACTGATTGCAGGCTGCAAAGAATCACTTTTCCGCACTAGTGCGCAAAGTGAGTACTTTGCGTACTCCAGATTTGCAACATGGCAACGCAAAATAGTTAGTAGGTTATATGGAGCACCAGTGCAGCAAAATCAAAATTAAGTTGGTAACAGTGAGTGGGCTGCTATAGTGAGCAGAGGTGCAACGAAGCACAACGCGCTAATTATTACTATTATATATTATAACCAAGGACAACGACAGCACAGTGCCACCACAGCACACACCACACAGCTGCCCCCCGCCATTCAAACACTACTACATTATTCAGGCAATTTTACCCATAATTACCCACTTTTCATATTCAATGGTAACTGTAGGAAAAATTTAATGTGAAATACGTGCGCAAAGTTCGTTTGCTGCACTCAAGAAACCATTCCGCCCTCGCCTACGGCTCGGGCGTAAACGTTTCTTTCGATGCAGCAAACTGTCACTTTGCGCACTAGTTGCACAAATAACTATTTCCTACAGTTACGTTGAAAAGTGGCTATTGCTGCACTGATTACAGAACGCAAAGAATCACTTTTCCGCTCTAGTGCGGGAAAAATTTTTCTGCACTCCAGATTTGCAACATGGCAACGCAAAATACTTAGTAGGTTATATGGAGCAACAGTGCAGCAAAATCAAAATGAAGTTGGTAACAGTGACTGCTGTGGCTGCTATAGTGAGCAGAGGTGCAACCAAGCACAACGCGCTAATTATTATTCATTATATATTATAACCAACGACAACGAGGACTTTAGGATTTTAGGATTAAGGTTTTTATCAATAATAAAATTACACAGAAAAACATTTGATGCATTTCAGGCAATTTTACCCATAATTACCCACTTTTCATATTCAATGGTAACTGTAGGAAAAACTTAATGTGAAATACGTGCGCAAAATTCTTCTGCTGCACTCAAGAAACCATTCCGCCCTCGCCTACGGCTCGGGCGTAAACGTTTCTTTCGGTGCAGCAAACTGTCACTTTGCGCACTAGTTGCACAAATAACTATTCTACTTGTGATATCTTTCAAAGTTTTTCGATTTGTATATCACTAGTAGTTCAATCAATCAATCAATTTATTTAGCCTGGCGATACAGTAGTACATAAGGCTACGTTACAAAATATTTTATAAAATTACGATACATAATAAAATCATAATTAGGTCAAAATACATAATAAAATCAATAATAACAATCCTTAAAATGAGTAACGATAACAATATCAATTAATAGCATTCAATAGTTCACCCATAATAGGGCTACGTTATAATTAACTATTTCATGTAATAGTTGACATTAATAATTCATTCTACCTACCACTGTCCTGAATTCCTCAAAAGAGTAGAATGGATTTTCTATGAGCCATAGTAGTCATAGTACTAATTTTCTATGAGTTCTGTGAACAGTAGACCTCACGCAGTATTCTCATCCACAAGTACCAGATTGAAACTATAGACAATATAATTATTATTCAACGAAAATCCTAAATAAATGCTGTAAATCACCCCGAAGACTTCTGCTACTGCATCTGAAACTATAGACCTTATGGAAATACAGCAATAGACTGGCTTCTCCACACATCTGTGTAATCACTTGTCAGCTTATTTATGATGAATAATTCTATGGTCTGATTTTTACTCTAATATTGGTGTATGAAGGATGCTCCTTTTTCCGTTTGTATTATCCTTGAAATGCAAAATTTCCAAAAACCTTGTATTTACGTCGACGCGCAATTTAAAAAGGAACATAGCTGTCAAATTTCATGAAAATCTATTACCGCGTTTTGCCGTAAATACGAACATATAAACATATAAACATTAAGAGAAATGCCTAACCGTCGACTTGAATCTTAGACCTCACTCCGCTCGGTCAATTAATAATTAATTAACAATAACAAATTGCAAACAAAATAATTATCGTGCGGTTTTACAACACTGGCGCGGAACAATGGAAACGCAGAAAATAGCGATATCTTTGACCGTTTACTCCACCATCGTTTACGGGGAGAGAGAGAGAGAGAGCGATGATGCAGAAGAGTGGTAGTAACCAATGCTAATTAGCATTACTGGAATCGCATATTTTTTCTTTCCTTGCCCTATTACCGTAGGTAAGGAAAGTATTGCTTTCCAAAAAAATTAAGGTACCCTAATTTCAAGTTTTCTACACGTTTCAAGGTCCCCTGAGTCCAAAAAACATGATTTTTGGGTGTTGGTCTGTGTGTGTGTATGTGTGTGTGTGTGTGGTGTGTGTGTGTGTGTATGTGTATATGTCTGTGAACACGATAACTCCATTCCTGATCAACCGATTGACTTGAAATTTTAAACTTGAGGTTATACCATGAGGATCCGACAATAAGAAATTCAATAAAATTCAATTCAAGATGGCGAAAAAAATGGCGGATGATTACTAAAAAACCGTTTTTCAAGGTTTTATCGAAAACGGCTCTAACGATTTTCTTCAAATTTATACCATGGATAGCTATTTATAAGCCCTATCAACTGACATGAGTCTCATTTCTAGGGAAATTGCAGGAGCTCCTGCAGCCATTAGCCGTTTTCACACCGATATCTCGCCGACACAACATACAGGCAGGATTTACTCTGATGGATAGTATAAGAGGAGGATGTGGTTTATAACTGCGCGAGGTCTACTGTTCACAGAACTACTAGTAAATTTATTGTTGAATGAAAAAGAATAAACATAGTATCTTTTTCATTCAATATGAATAATTACCACAATATCAACTTCTCAACTACACAAAAAGTAAATTTATTGTCATTTTATTGTATATCTTATTAACTATTGAATGAAAAAAACTAAGAAACTGTCAAAAACAACAGTATAAATCTGTGGTTTTTGAGAATTTCTTAGTCTTTTTGATTCAATATGAATAATTACCACAATATCAACTTCTCAACTACACAAAAAGTAAATTTATTGTCATTTTATTGTATATCTTATTAACTATTGAATGAAAAAGACTAAGAAATTGTCAAAAACCACAGTATAAATCTGTGGTTTTTGAGAATTTCTTAGTCTTTTTGATTCAATATGAATAATTACCACAATATCAACTTCTCAACTACACAAAAAGTAAATTTATTGTCATTTTATTGTATATCTTATTAACTATTGAATGAAAAAAACTAAGAAATTGTCAAAAACAACAGTATAAATCTGTGGTTTTTGAGAATTTCTTAGTCTTTTTGATTCAATATGAATAATTACCACAATATCAACTTCTCAACTACACAAAAAGTAAATTTATTGTCATTTTATTGTATATCTTATCAACTATTGAATGAAAAAGACTAAGAAATTGTCAAAAACCACAGTATAAATCTGTGGTTTTTGAGAATTTCTTACCACAGTATAAATCTGTGTTTTTTGAGAATTGCTTAGTCTTTTTGATTCAATATGAATAATTACCACAATATCAACTTCTCAACTACACAAAATTCTTATTAACCAACCTGGGGCCGATAGTTTTTGACATGGTCCTCAACTCGACTGAGTTGCTGTACGGCTGTCAGAGCCGTTTTATAAGTTTGCGCCTGCGTTGTAGAGCCCCAGTTCACGTCTGAAATAAATAAATAAATAAATTATTTAATTAATTAATTAATTAACACACTTGCAAAATATTCACTAACATTCCAACTAGACTCTGACAACGCGGCTGTCTTTGGATATGTGCGATCTTCAGTTCAACCAACACGTCCGGCTAGACATCCAATTTTCAGTTCAATTCAAAATTTTTCCAATTTAATTCATTGCGTGAAATAAAATCAATATACTATTGATTTAGTTCTATTGGAATTCATTTTCAATTTCATTTATTTATTTAATCATTCAGAACTACACAACTTCAGAAAAGTACCACAGGCTCACGCCCAAAACAGTTCCAATTCTAATTTATACAACAGTCCAAATGTAGTTGGTTATGTGTCACTACAAAATTCTTCAATTACACACTCAATTTACAATTCAAAATACACAAAAATCATTTTAAAATTAAAAAAAATACTTCCAAATTGAATTAAATTAATTATAAATAGTTGGAAAATTCCATACTTTGAAAAGAACTATAAAATTTTGAGACCGAAAAGACCGAAAAATTTATTGTCTATTTAGAATATTTTGGATATATTGCAAACTCACTACAATATGACATATCATTAAAAATATTAGTAAACATAATTATCCACACATAACTTAAATAAAATAAAATATAAAATCTAGGCATCACAACATCAACAATTTTCAGTTCAATTCAAAATTTTTCCAATTTCATTTATTGCGTGAAATAAAATCAATATCCTATTGATTTAGTTCTATTGAAATTCATTTTCAATTTCATTTATTGCCAATTTAGGACACATTACAAACTCTTTATAATATGACATATCATTAAAAATATTAATAAACATAATTATTCATATACAAGGTGGGGCAGAGTGGACTCCCTAGTTTCAATCAGTCACTGAAGAGTACGCGCGCGAGTTAGCGGAGTGGGAGAGGTTCCATGTGGTGGGGGAAAAGACGCCATTATTAGTAGACACCATGCCGTGGACTGGCGAGCATCGTGGTTTTGTAGTCGAAACGTTCTTTAAAAATAAGGATATTGTGGTGGCGACCCAGCGTGCATTTCGTAGACGGTTTGGTTTGAAACGTCATGATAGTGTTCCCGATGCTAAAACCATCACACAAAACGATGATAAAACTCTTCACAAAAAACCTCTTCATTCTCCAAAAGTGACTGTGTGGTGTGCTGTGTTCTCCATAGGCATAATTGGCCCCTACTTTTTTGAATCGGAAGGTGCAACCGTTACTGTGAACGCTGTGCGCTATTGTCAGATGTTGGAGAACTTTTTCTTCCCCAGAATTGAAGAGTATGGTGAGGAAAATAATTTGGAAGCCTTTTGGTTTCAACAGGATGGTGCCACGGCTCATACCGCCCATCGCTCTCGCCAACTTCTGCAACAACGGTTTCCTGGCCGCTTGATCTCATTACGAGGGGATGTTTCATGGCCCCCTCGCTCCCCCGATCTAAGCCCATGCGATTATTTTCTTTGGGGTTACCTGAAATCTGAGGTTTACAAAGTTCGACCAAGGACCTTGGAAGCCCTTAAGGAAGCAATTGTTGATGTTATCACTGGAATAACGCCAGATATGCTGCGTAGAGTTTTTGAAAACTTCATGGAACACCTGAATATGTGCATCGCTCGTCAAGGTCGTCACCTGGACGATATCATTTTTAAAACTTAATGAAAAATAAATTGCATTGTATTTATATTTCAGGAATAAAAAGCTTTTGTAATAATCTTGTATGGTTTTTATACAGTTAACCGATCATATCAGGGAGTCCACTCTGCCCCACCCTGTATAACTTAAATAAAATAAAATATAAAATCTAGGCATCACAACATCTACGAACCCATTTATGGTTCAAAATTAGGATCAAACATTGAAACCTCAAATTACAGTCTGGGTTCTGTAGCATTGCCTATCGGCGTAGGGCCACTAGACTACAATACTAACCGATCAAAAACATCCAACATTATTGAAAATGTATCTTTCCATAAGCAACATATGCTCTTCTGTATCTTCTCAAAAGCAACGCGTTGCATCAGAAAATATACATAAGGAGCTTTACTGCATCTTCCCATAATCAGCAGATGCTCTTCTGTATCTTTTCAAAAGCCACGTGTTGCATCCGAAACGATAAACAAGTAGCTTTTTGGAGTTACGTCTTTTGCACAACACAGCCTATCAGCTGACCTTCGTTCAACATGCTCTCTCCATTGTTGGTGATACGTTGCAACTCTCTCATTCATGGAATCTCTGTGTGTAGGGAGCTTCCTCCATCTAGGATCTAGGGTCTCTGAAGCCTGATGTTTTTGCAAAGCCATGAATATTACACCGCGAACCATACCCATACCTTGCCTATATGCCGTTTCAAAGTCTTGAAAGCTAAGGTATGTATACCGACTCCATTTCATTCGCTTGATTTGTACATGAAAATTGCATCAACTGTTATATCTTGTGATTCCCTTTTTTTAGGAATCTAGGGTCTTAGCCCAGTCAAATAGTCATTATATGCGCCCCGACCAAACAAAAATTAAGGTAATTGATTTTATTGTTTTAATCGGTCCATTTGGGTAGCCTACTAGTTGACCGAGCGAAGTGAGGTCTAAGATTCGTTATAACTGCGCGAGGTCTACTGTTCACAGAACTACTAGTAAGAGTAATCTATGGTTTCCAACCAAAATTTCTGAATGCATACTTTCGGCATCCTGAAAACCACGAGAATTTCGTACTTTTTTCAGTTTTTCCACGATATCTCCAAAACAATATCTCCTAAAATATATTTTTTCTTCCAACTCTATCATTAGTGATTGTTTTAACATCTTAGTAATACTCTAATTACGATCAAGAAATACCACATACGACTTTATAAGAGTGAAACATAACGTAAAATGAAATGTTTATTCATTCATCTTTTAAAAGGTTAGGTTACAAAGGTACCTAGTAGGCCTACAAAGAAATCAAAACGTATTTTCACAAAATAATTTCACAAAATAGTTTAGAGAGCATGCTCATTTGAATTATCCCACTGCAATCAGCTGTTTTCGTTTTGCTATAATGCCAACAATACAACAGCAAAATATTGTGAATTTCCCTCATGTTTACTGCGTTAAAGTCCTGGACTCAAATAGGTCGAGAACTCAATAGACCCCGGAGTTTAGAAGATAAAACCCTGACTCAGAAAGTCGATTTAGACCCGAGAGCTTATTTTAGTCCTGGACTCAAATAGGACGAGAACTCAATAGACCCCGGAGTTTAGAAGATAAAACTCTGACTCAGAAAGACGATTTAGACCCGAGAGCTTATTTTAGTCCTGGACTCTGTAAGTCCAGAACTTATAGATCCCGAGCTTGGAAACCGGCCCTTGAATATGATACGAGTCCAGGACTAAAATAAGCTCTCGGGTCTAAATTGACTTTCACGATTTTATCTTCTAAGCTCTGGAGTCTATCAAGTTCTCGACTTATTTGAGTCCAGGACTTTAACGCAGTAAACATGAGGGGAATTCATAATATTTTGTTGTATTGTTGGCATTATAGCAGAACGGAAACAGCTGATTACAGCGGGACAATTCAAATAAGCATGCTCTCCAAACTATTTTGTAAAAATACGTTTCGATTTCTTTGTAGGCCTATTCAAAGCAAAACATTTGAAAGGTGAATGAATAAACATTCCATTTTACGTTATGCTATTATTGATGATTGATTTTGGAATAAAAATTTCATTAGGCTATTGAGTTTTGAAAAGAACTGGAATAATAATTTATTATTATTATGTTGAATATGACAGTGATTAATCACATTCAGATTGGAATATAAATTCCAAGGCAATCCTTGTATTATTTTTCTTGAACATTTTTAGGTTATGTCACAGTCGTAAAATGAGGTTAGTTTTTTACGCATAATTCTGATACAATTTTATTCCAAAATGAACTTGCAAACTATAAATATTATGCATTTAGATGGACTAATCCAAATAATTTAGGTATTCCATGACATCTATTTGGCTTTTTTATCTACTCCAAAACAATAATTGAATTGTGTTTGCTCGGTTAAGTCTAGAACTTAAATTTAAACTCTACCCCGGTCAAGGGTTTAAAATCACACTGTTTTAAGTCCTGAACTTTTTTGATAAATCGATTTTTGATAAATCCTTGACTCGGAAAGAGGCGAGAATCTAATTCAAGTCCTGAGTTAAATATCTATAGTAATAGTATTACAACCCTATTGTTACAGAATATAGCTGACTATGCATTGTCTTCTTTATGTCTCAATTAATTATTTTCAGCCAGTCTACTGACAAACTTCACCGAGAGCACTTCTCTCTTTTTCGATGTATATTTTATAATTATGTGTTTGAAAATAAAGTTTTCTGCGACCTTCGAAGTTCAACCTGGCAGACAACGAAGACTCCTTCCACAAATTTGAGACGGAAGTAAAACTACCATCAAGCTGTTATCACCATCACGCTGTAACCGTATCCAGCCTAGCAGTTAGTTCAACCCCACGCTGGCCACCGCAGGAGACGAGAGGACTCTACAGAGGGACCGAGATCTCGCCACCTTCAGGAGGATTCCTGCTGTCCTTATATCATCCGAAGGAGAAGACGACACCGACGCCGACGCCGACGCTGACGACAACCGGAACATCGCCCACCAACCTCAATCGACTGTGAGTAATTTCGTTATATCTCTTCCTCAACCAAACCCTACAATGCCTAATATCTCAAAACAAATTCCTCATGACATTCTTAAATTCATACCCCACTATGATGGTACTTGCTATAAGCTACCACATTTTATTAGTACTTGTAATGAACTACTAGTGTCCTATTGTAGTGCAAACATTGACGAAAAAACAGAAAATCACTGGCTCCTTTTCAGGGCAGCCGTAAGCCGTCTTTCAGGACCCGCAGAATCAGTTGTTTTTAATAACAATTGTACAACTGTAACAGAGCTGATAGCCGCTTTAAAAACAAACTTCGCTGACAACAGGTCCGTTCCAGACCTAATTGCGGAAATTACTTTCATGAAATCCTATTCAAATGAACACCCGATCGAATTCATTAATCGCCTCGATGAAAAACGCACAACTGTGTTGACTAAATATAAACTAGATGGTATCCAAGGTGAACTTTTGACAAATCTAATGCAGCAGTTGAACGCAACTCTCACTCGTACATTGATTCACGGAGTTCATCCAACTTTGGGCTCTCATTTGCAAATCCTGCAAATTCACGATCTTGACGATGCTAGACATAAGATTATTAATGATTGTAGTATTGTTCTAAGGAGCTTGAACTTCAAATCAACTATCAGTACTATCAATAAAATTGATTCAAGAGCTTTTAATCAAACGCCAATGCGATCAAACACATTCACTCATGCTTATCAAGCAAGCAACAGAGCTTTTTCTAACAACTTCTCGCAACCTCGAGTACCGAATTTCTTCCAACAGAATAATGGATCACAGCAAACATTCCCCCAGAACAGAAACTTTCAACAAAATTTTCCTCAAAATCAATTTGCTCAATTTCCTCACCAACCGAGGCCTGTGCAAATCAATCCTCAATTCAGACAACCACATAATAGTAAGTGGGATTCACAAAACACTGTCAGCATGCGCACAGTTCAAACTAATCCTTCTAATCGTTTCAAACTGAACTCAAAATCTCCGTTTGAAGTGCATCATTTGCAAGATGACTTGACAGACAACTCATCTCATCCTTTCGGAAACGAACTCCGAAGCATGCAAAACCAGCTAACTTCACTTACTGAAGCATTCAACAACATGCAGGCTCATTTTTTAGGGGTAGGCCCAACACACTCAGCGGAAACACCCCCAAAAAATTTGAATTGAATATCATAAATAAGTCGCTCCCATATTTTGTCGACCACGCTAACCGTAAATGGATGGTTGACACTGGGTCGTCAAAGAACTATGTGAACCCCTCTATCATACCACCCAATGTGACCAGATATAAAGAAAAGTTCGTAGTAAAAACACCAGCCGGTGAAAGTGGTGGAAATGAATACATCTATATGAACTCAAATACTGTGTTTCCAGGAAGTTCACAAATCAAAATGTACGTGTATGACTTTTCAACAAGATACGATATCTTATTAGGTCACGAAACTTTGAAAGAACTCAAAGCCAATGTAAATTATACAAACAACACGTTAGATTATCGTACTATTTCGAAACCGTTGTTATCAGTGATTAACTCTCATGAACAAATTCAATTGAAACCAGGATTTAATGTTGTTACTGTACCAGTTAGGTCGATTCCTAATCTCAAGACAGGACTACTTAAAGCTGTTTCTCATGAAAGCTATTACGTTGAAGAAAGTATTGTTAGTATAGAAGAAAATAGATGTAAGTGCGTAGTGTATTCCAATGAGCTCATGACCATAAGCCCCGAGCCAATGGAGATGGAAGAATTAGAAACTATTTTTGACAATGATGAAATTGATAACTCAGATGTATCAAACAAATCGGATATTATAAGAGAAATTCCCAAACTTCTTCGGACGGACCACATGAATGTCGAAGAGCGGAAACATATCATAAATTTAATACGGAATTTTCCTGAAATCATCAAACGTGAACATGATGAATTGCCAAGTAGTACTAATCTGTTGAAATTTAAAATCAACACTACTGACGAAATCCCTGTATATTCTAAAAATTATAGATACCCTCAAGTGTTCAGGAAGGACGTTGAATTAGAAATTGACAAACTTCTTCAGAATAAAATAATTCAACATTCCAACTCCCCATATAACAGTCCAATTTGGGTAGTGCCCAAAAAACCAGACGCCTCCGGTAAACGTAAAATACGTGTCGTTTTAGATTACAGGAAGATTAATGATAAAACGATTGAAGACAAATATCCCCTCCCAAATATTGAGGACTTATTTGGAAAAATTGGAAGGGCTACCTATTTTTCAGCGATAGATCTCGCTTCTGGATTCCATCAAATTCAAATGGAAAAGGAATCAATTCCAAAAACTGCCTTTTCGACTGAGAACGGACATTATGAATTTTTGAGAATGCCGTTTGGATTAAAGAACGCTCCAGCTACTTTCCAACGTGCAATGAACATTTTGTTTTCCAGAATGCCCAATGTGTTAGTCTACATGGACGACATAATTGTGTTTTCCGATAATCTCGATGAACACTTGAAACATCTAAAATCAGTTTTCAAACAACTTAGAGATCATAATCGAAAAATCCAACTGGACAAAACAGAGTTTTTTAAACGAGAATTACTGTACTTAGGACATATCATATCTGAACGCGGAATTCAACCCAATCCTTCAAAGCTAGAAGCTATTAAGAACTTTCCAATCCCAAAAACTGAAAAAGAAATTAAACAATTTCTAGGATTGACAGGCTATTATCGAAAAATGATAAAAGATTAAGCTAAGATTGCAAAACCTCTCACACATGCCTTGAAAAAAGATGTTAAAATCAATCCAAACAATCCAGACTATCAAAAGTCATTTGAAACATTAAAACTTCTATTACAAAACGATCCAATTTTACAGCTACCTGACTTCACAAAAACATTTATTCTGACTTGTGATTGCAGCAATTATGCTATAGGTTCAGTGTTATCACAAAAATTCAATGGTAAAACCTTACCCATTGCATATGCTTCTCGTACACTTAATCGTCATGAAGAAAATCTTTCTACGATTGAGAAAGAATTATTAGCTATAGTCTGGTCATGCAAACATTTTCGACCATACCTCTATGGTAGAAAATTCATAATCGAAACCGATCACAAACCTCTTCAATGGCTCCACAGCATTAAAGAACCGAATTCAAAATTAATTCGTATGAAACTCTTTCTAGAAGAATTTGATTTTTCAATCCAGTATGTGGAAGGTAAATCGAACCAAGTAGCCGACGCTCTTTCAAGAATACGCCCACTTGACGTTAACATGATGGAAAATGATGAAGACGAACCTTTCCAAGGTTTCGAAAGTGGTTTCAATCATGACTTTCAGGATCTCGAGAATAACAATGATCTCGATGACCCCGACGAATTTGACATGGACGAACTGCTTAGATTTAACACTAACACAGACATTCCCTCAGTAGACACAGTCACACTTGACGATTTTCTTCAACAAGTAGGCAAATCTGCCGAACAAACTAACAATTCCGATCGAGATAATATTGTAAATAATGATAATGATGCTAATGATAATGATGATAATGATAATGATGCTAATGAACAAGAAATTGATAATCGTAGTCTAGTTACAATACATTCACAGGAGAGTTCGAACGAACAAGTAGTCATTGCGGAAGATGACAAAATAATCAATGTTGAACAGAATCAAATCATTTTAGAACGTGGCAACAAAGAACCTGTTATCAGAAAAGTTTTTACAAAAAACAGATTGACTCTATATTTTCATAGTTCATCCACTCCTGAAGAAATAAATGATGTGTGTATACAATACTTGAAACCCAACACACTTTATGGGATACTTTGCTCCAGGACAGGTGTATTGGAAAAAGAATATGAAATGATTTTTGAAAATTTTAAGAATGCTATCATTGCTAATTTTAATTCTGTGAAACTTAGGAGATATAAGAAACTGAATTTGGATATAACTGATTCAGAGGAACAAAAAGAAGTTGTAACCAATTATCATGTAGGAAAAACGTATCACCGTGGAATTAATGAAAGCTATAGCCACATTCGAAGAGAATACTATTGGCCTACCATGCTTAAAGACATTACAGAATACATAAATAAATGTTCAGTATGTGCTAAAGTTAAATATGATAGAAGACCTGTTCAAGTTGAATACAAAATTACCCCAACTCCTGACAAACCTTTCGAAAAACTGCAGATTGACACGTTTCAATACAGTAGAATAAAATTCCTCACGATAATAGATTGCTTTTCGAAAAAACTCATGGCATATCCACTAACAAGTTTGAACCAACTTGAAATACAGTCTTGTTTGAATGATTACTTTTCTCTATTTCCATGCCCTAAGATAATCCAAATGGACAATGGTCGTGAATTCGACAATGCTGGACTTCGAGATTTTTTGCGTTTATATAAGATAGAACCTTATTATATAACACCGGGACATCCAGATTCCCAGGGTTTATTGGAACGAGCACACTCGACACTCATTGAACTCCTTAATGCTATACAAATGGAAAATAAAGACAACAAACCCGAAGATAATACGAAACTTGCAATTATCGCATTCAATAACACAATAAATTCAACCTTGAAACTAACTCCTATGGAAATGACTTTTGGTGTATCGAAAAATCCATATGTTGATGAAATAACGGAAGCCCTTATTGCTGAAGAAAGAACAAACGCCTATCTAGAAAAACTGAAAACTATTCACAAACTAGTAAAAGATAAAGTAGGACAAGAAAAACAAAACAGAACTGATCGCTTAAATCAAACTAGAGAAAAAGATTTTGAAATGCCTAACGAACCCTTCATAAAGACAACGTTTAATAAAAAGGACAAACCTAAATTTTTCAAAGTGAAATACAATAAGGAAACTCAATTAGCTACTAATCCAAGAGCGATTCAGAAAAGACCCTTCAAACTTCATCCGAATCGAGTGAAGCGAGCTCGAAAGAAAAAGAAATCAACTAATTTATCTGTTTCAGGTAACAATGTTTCTTCTTCTGATGATGTTCCTAACACCAGCAAACCTGTATAGATTGACTGATCTAAGTAAAACATCAGGCATCACTCCTATCAAAATTCAGGACTCGTTCATAATAAATGAAACCTTCACATATATGCATAATATTAATGTGAACATGTTGCGTATCGAATTAAATACAATCAAAAGAACAATATTCACTTTGCGTGAACACAATATCGATCAAGGCCGTCTAGACATCATAACAATGCATTTAAAGTACACAGAAACAAAACTAGATCACATCAATATCAGCAAAAATAGAAATAAGCGTGGACTTTTCAATGGACTTGGCTCAGCTATTTCATGGGTAACCGGTAACATGGATGCGAACGACAAAGAAAAATACGACAAAATATTATTTCAAGTTCAGTCAAATGAATACCGCTTACAGCATAATATTGAGAATCTATTTTCAGTAAACAAAAGGCTCATTGACGATTTTAATGCTGATGTGAAAAAGATTCATGGGAATAATTTGAAAATTATAAATTATTTCAAAACTCTCTCAAATGAAACTACGACTGTACAGCTGAACCAGCAATTTTCCCTTTTATTTAGCTCATTAAGTTTGCTCTTCAATAAAATAAGCGATTTAGATACTAGTTTGGAGTTTTGTAGATTGAATATTTGTAGATTGATAGTATATTATCCCATAAAGAAATAAATAATATTATTTCTGAATCTAATGTAAAATTGATTTCTGAAGAACCAGAAGTATTATGGCAATTAGCAAAGGTACACTGCTCAATATATAAAGAATATATATCCTACTTCATTGAATTCCCTTTAAAATCACCTACTTATGAAACCTTCTTCTTATTATCCTATCCTGTTTATCGTAATACTGAAGTTACCACCATTCATGAATATCCTTCCCTCATCCTGAGATATGACGAAATTTTATCTGGTAAATGTGAATATTTGTGTGACAACTACTACTGCAGAAATGTGACAGTGATAAAAAATAAGTGTATAAGTGAAGTGTTAGAAGATAAGAAATTAGAACACTGTAAACAATTAGTAATTAATGAATCTGCTTCTTTTGTAAAATTCATTCCAATTATCAATCAATATCTACTGTACAAAATTGACAAAGCTATTATTTTATCAGACAAAAAGAACACTACATTATATCCAAAATCAACTCAATTATTGTATCTTAATAAGTCAGAACAGTTATTCGAACATCCTAAAATACATGAATATTGGGAAAGTGATATAACAATCCCATCTGAAGTTCCATTTCGTAAATTGAAAACAAACTTTTCTTTTGATATTATACATGAAGCAAATATTAAGATTGAACCACTACTAGCAATAGAGGAACTTAGCATTGCAAAAGACGATACTTATTATATTTGGATTTTTATTATATGTTTTATTGTCATTCTTAGTATATTTATTGTATTTAAATTATATAACTTTATTAAATATGTAACTTCTTTACGAAATAATTGTAGAAATGTTAATGTAGCAGCAACTTCGCAAGCCCCAACATTTGTTCTTGGGCCTTGCCTCCAAACCCAAAATTCTGATCGCTGAGGACAGCTTCAGTCTAGGGGTGGAGGAGTTAAATATCTATAGTAATAGTATTACAACCCTATTGTTACAGAATATAGCTGACTATGCATTGTCTTCTTTATGTCTCAATTAATTATTTTCAGCCAGTCTACTGCCAAACTTCACCGAGAGCACTTCTCTCTTTTTCGATGTATATTTTATAATTATGTGTTTGAAAATAAAGTTTTCTTTTTAAAAAGGTGTTTGGTTACCCCAGAACTATAACTCTGGACTTATAAGCCCTTCACTCAGAAAGCGAAATTATAAACTCCAGGGTCTAACATGATCTCTAAACTTCAGAGTCTATTTAAGTCCTCAACTACGTTAACGCTCTGACTCGGAAAGCCAATTTTCTGACTCCAGAGTTTAAAGCCAGTTAAAGTCTAGAACTTGACTAAATCCCGAGCTCGGAAACCTGCCCTTAGATATGTTTTTTACCCAGGAACATTGCCCTAGAGAGTTCGTAAACACCCTGTATGCCGTTCCTAAGTCACCGAGACAGAGCGTACTGTAAGTATTGAATAAAAGTAGCAAGCAGGTGAAATAAACAAGTGACAAACCTGGTTTCCTGTAAGACACGATCAAGTAGAGCGCTAGAACCACTGCCAGGGTGATGAGCGCTGTCCAACTGCTGATCAGGAACATCACCCCCACACACAAAATGGCGCCGACAAGACTCAGCCACATGTTGTAGTACTGCAAATTTTACATTTTACATACACATTTTACATACTGTAAATTCATTGACAAACAATTAACTACATAATTAACTTAAAATCTGTACTGATTAGTATAAAGATGTTAAGCCAGTTTTCATAATTTTTCAGGGGAGCAGAAACAATGTTCAAAAAATTCCGTATAAAATTCATGTATCATTTATTTATTTATTATTATTTCATCCACTGACCTCCTATAAAAGGGGTATTTGGACTTGTCAATGTCGTAAGCCAATAAAATACAGAACATAAATACATGATAAGTCAATACTTTTTTTTCTCCAAACCCCATCTCGACGCTCGTAGTTTAGAACATAAATAGGTACATGAAAAGTCAAAACATTTTTATTTTATTCTCTCTAAACCCCATCTCGACGCTCGTAGTACTCTCTGAACTCATTTTGGTAGAGAGTTAGTGGGGAGGATATTTTGAATATTGTTTCCGAAGAATGGACATTGATATGTCCAAAGCTCCGCCAATTTATGTACATGCATTAAAATATAATTATCTATAATTATTATATTACAAATTGCTTTTTCATATCATATACAGTTCAATAATTATTTTCTTAGTCTATATTATGTAAATTCATCTATAGTTTTGCTGTATTGTAAGCTATTGTATATAAGTGTATAAGCCAGTATATATTGTAATCGACATAAATAAAGTACTCAATCAATCAATCAAACTCTTCACTTTAATTGCTTTTTCTTTAATTGACATCAGCTCTTTCTTTAATTGATCTCTGAATTTAGTACCAGTCATTTCTTTTATAGAGCTGGCAATAAATTATACAACCGAATACCAGAACTCCTAACACCTCGCTCATACATGGTTGTCTGGTGTGTGTCGTCTCTTAGGTTGTTCCTATATCTTGTTGGTTATTGATGAAATGTTCCGCCTGTATTGAATTCATGTAGATTTTTCTAGTATTAGAACACTAAGGACCAGTTTCCGAGCTCGGGATTTGGCTAAGTTCTAGACTTTAAACAGCTGGAGTCAGAAAATTGGCTTTTCGAAACGGAGCGTAGTCGCAGTGATTGTCATAATCACGTTTGAATTAAATTTCGAAAAACTAGAAAATTGAACACAAAATAGAATAAAGAGAAAATAGTGTAAAGTTTCAGCTATATTGAATTATTTAGGAATGTTTAATTTCGTCAAGGAAAAACGTTTCCAATTAAAGAAATGAGAAAATAGAAACTGCGACTACTGTTGGAAAGCCAATTTTCTGACTCCAGCTGTTTGAAGTCTAGAACTTGGCCAAATCCCGAGCTCGGACCCTGATAGTTGCTGTACATATTTCTTCACTTGTTTACTGAGTCCAATAATGGTTTATTCTCACATATTGACATTTTTTATACTGGTGTAAACAAAAATGTGTACGATTTGAACACTCTGTATCTATGACTTATACCTTTTTGACCTTGATTTGAGTTAAATTGTATAATTTATATCAAACATGAATGATTTTTTCTGATATGTATCCATTTTATCATGAGAATAACTCTAAAAATACACCACAAAGACATAAATCCTTTATACCAAAAAAAGAACAAATTTTTCTGAATAAGAACAGCTAGAAAAGTCAAAATCGACATTTTGTTACTTAAACCCTTTCTACTTAACAGTATAGGATTATCATATACAATTGAACGAGCAATTCTGTTTAAAAATGTATGTTTATATTTAATATCGGGGGACCGAGCTTCGCTCTGGAGTACAAAGGCATAGAAAATTTATTGGGAAAGAGGAAATTATAATTGACCGAGCGAAGTGAGGTCTAAGATTCATGTCGACGGTTTGGCAATTTGGAAATTTCGCATTTCAAGGATAATATAAAAGGAAAAAGAAATATTTGCCAATATTACCATAAAAATCAGACTATAGAATTATTCAGCATAAATAAGCTGTCTAGTGGACTATAATACTACCCGTTTAAAAACATCGAACGTCTTAAAATGTATCTTTCCATCAACGTTAGTAAGTAGACAGTTGACTATAATACTACCAGTTGAAAAACATACATCGAACATCTTAGAATGTATCTTTCCATCAATGTTGTAGACAGTTGCACCCAGACCTAATAACAGCGCTCACACTCACATTCCGGGACGACACGTCACGGTACGATAGGACAGAAAGCTCTAGGTTTATTAAGGATTTTTTATACGTTTTAAATTCATAAATTATTTATTGATTTTTGAGAAAACATAACAGGTCAATGTAACTTACTGAGCGTGAGGTTATCATGTTTGGCTGCAACTGTCTACAACATTGATGGGAACATACATTTTCAAGATGTTCGATGTTTTGAACGGGTAGTATTATAGTCAACTGTCTACTAACGTTAATGGAAAGATACATTTTCAAGATAGTCGATGTTTTTGAACGGGTAGTATTATAGTCAACTGTCTACTAACGTTAATGGAAAGATACATTTTCAAGATAGTCGATGTTTTTGAACGGGTAGTATTATAGTCAACTGTCTACTAACGTTAATGGAAAGATACATTTTCAAGATAGTCGATGTTTTTGAACGGGTAGTATTATAGTCAACTGTCTACTAACGTTAATGGAAAGATACATTTTCAAGATAGTCGATGTTTTTGAACGGGTAGTATTATAGTCAACTGTCTACTAACGTTAATGGAAAGATACATTTTCAAGATAGTCGATGTTTTTGAACGGGTAGTATTATAGTCAACTGTCTACTAACGTTAATGGAAAGATACATTTTCAAGATAGTCGATGTTTTTGAACGGGTAGTATTATAGTCAACTGTCTACTAACGTTAATGGAAAGATACATTTTCAAGATAGTCGATGTTTTTGAACGGGTAGTATTAGTCAACTGTCTACTAACGTTAATGGAAAGATACATTTTCAAGATAGTCGATGTTTTTGAACGGGTAGTATTATAGTCAACTGTCTACTAACGTTAATGGAAAGATACATTTTCAAGATAGTCGATGTTTTTGAACGGGTAGTATTATGGTCCACTAGACAGCTGATTTATGATGAATAATTCTATAGTATGATTTTTACGGTAATATTGGAGGATTTTTCCTTTTATATTATCCTTGAAATGCAAAATTTCCAAAAACCTTGTATATACGTCGACGCGCAATTTAAAAAGGAACATACCTGTCAAATTTCATGAAAATCTATCACCGCGTTTCGCCGTAAATGCGCAACATATAAACATTTAAACATTAAGGGAAATGCCAAACCGTCGACTTGAATCTTAGACCTCACTTTCCTCGGTCAAAAATTCATTATGAAATTATTGAAAAATATCATTTCTGGCTTGATAAAATCATAGTTGATTATTATAAACGAGAATGAACAAAGTAGACCCACGCTAATCCACGAAAAGCAATCCACGCTGTGGGATGTTTTGTGAACCATTGCTTTAGAATTATTCATAATCAATCAGCTGACAAGTGGATTATTCATTGCATGTATTACACAGATGTCTGGAGATGCCTAGCAATGGTTTACAAAACATCCCACGGCGTGGGTTGCTTTTCGTGGATTAGCGTCGGTCTACATTGCGGCGGGCCATATTACATCAATAAACCTAAAACACTTATTGACATGGGCTGCTTTTAAATTAATAAAACAAAATACATCTTATAGCACCCTCTATACTTTAAAAAACTTTAAAATAGTTGAACAACTAGTTTCGGTTTACACCATCTTCAGGTTCTAAAATAAAATCTAAATTTATTTTAGAACCTGAAGATGGTGTAAACCGAAACTAGTTGTTCAACTATTTTAAAGTTTTTTAAAGAATAAAGGGTGCTATAAGATTTATTTTGTTTTATTAATCAATAAACCTGTATCAGCTATTGTCTATAGAAGGCAGAGGATCGGCAACGTTGTTCTACTATCTTTCTCCACTGCCATTATAACGTGGATCGCACTATAGAAAGCTTACCTTGAACGTTGGCCTCCAGCCCACAGGTTTGATTAACGATGCGTGAAAAGTACTGAAATTCATCAAAGCATAAGCTGCCAGGAAAAAGTTCGAGATGAGAGGTGCAATGGCATTCAATTGACCTGAAAACAAAAACAAATAATCATTCAACTACCTGACAATAATTTAATATTGAGACATCTTTTCTAAACTTGAATGAATTAGAAATACGGTACCTGGGAATAAATTGAAATTGAGACAAATGTTCCAAAACATACAACAATGGGTTGCAGCGTTTATAGTGAGGTCCACATTATAATGGCAGTGTACGATTGACAATACTGTTGCTGTCCTTTTCTATCGTACAACAAAACAGATAGCACTATCCCTCTCTCGCTTTGTAATATTGTCTATTTGCCAGAATATTTTATATTTACTTTTGACAGTGACTGTACAAAAACTGAACAAACCATATTCTCAGCCGCCATTTTTTTCTTCATTCTATCAAAATACTTGAGTACACAAGTCGTATAATTGATTCAAAATGTATTTTTGGAACAATGAAATAATTTTTAGACATAACCGTATGAGAAACACAAATTAAAATACCTGAAATAACATTTTAAAGGTTGATAACTAACCATCCTAGACTTCATCCATGCTTAAGTTAGCCTACCCGTATAGGTTAGACCTACTCGTACCGGTATAAATAATATTGAAAAGTTATTTCAGAATTAATAAATTAAAATTACTTATTTTTAAATAGGGTTTCTATTTTTCTATTATTTTTAAATGAAATTGGAATAGAATACCTACCAAATAACTCCATTTCTGTTGTTTTGAAATTCAGATTGTTGTATCACAGCTTTTCAAATTAGCCGCCATTTCAGGTTTGTATAAAAATAAAAATCTGATCTCAGTCATGAAAGCAAATTTTCGAATCGAATTATGAGAGAATATATTTTCTTGATCAATTTGACATTAAATTGATTATTTTATCAAGGAAATGATAATTTTTATTGGATTAAATTAAATGGGATAAATTGAGTAACCGCTGTGTACAGTCAGTGGCAAAATAGAGAGACTTGGCAACGTTTTTCTCCTATCTTTCTTCACTGCCATTATAACGTGGACCTCACTATAGGAGCACTAGTTCTGTGATGGAGAATAAACCACCTGGTCTTCCCCGTTCCCCGGAAAGTGTAGACCGAGTCAGAACGGCAGTTGTTACTAGTCCTAAGTTAAATACCTATAGTAGTAGTATTACAACCCCATTGTTATAGAATATAGCTGACTATGCATTGTCTTCTTTATGTCTCAATTAATTATTTTCAGTTAGTTCAACTCAAACTCTTGACGAGAGCACTCGGCTCCCGAAATTCTTCAATTCGGTATTTTCTGTAGTTGTAGTGTTAATAAAGTTTCAATTTTTAAAAACTCAGTCGTGTCGTCCAATCACTTAACTCTAGATGATCGACTCGACGACACTGACTCGGTCTACACTTTCCGGGGAACGGGAAAGACCAGGTGGTTTCTTTTTCATCACAGAACTAGTACTGTACTCCTAAACGCTGCGGCCCATCGGAATAAAGTATTTCGATCAGGCATTGCACCTCGACCCTCAACTCTAAAATATTGACGAAAAAGCGTTGCACTGTGACTGCAGATTCATTGTTTCTAAAAAAAAAACTGCTTAACAGCGAACACACGATGTTGTACGTTCCAACGAAGGTCTATAAATACAGGTCATGACACTCGTGTTCCTTATGGAGCGGCCATTATGTGGGGTCTTTATGACGGTACATTTGAAATATTCCAAACTACTCATAACAAAATCATGCATTATGCTTTTAAAAAACAATATTCTGGTTCAGATAATATGTAAATTCAGGTTTTCGATTTTTTTATGAGATTTTAATAATAAATGGTTCAATAATTCATTTTCTTATCATTAAAAATTGTTCTTATTCTTTCTAATAATAATATTGAACCATTTTAATAATAAATGGTTCAATAATTCATTTTCTTATCATTAAAAATTGTTCTTATTCTTTCTTGTAGCTTGATATGATTCATAAGGCATTGGGATAAAAGGCTAACCTCGAAAAGAGTTTGAAGTTCCCAATCTAAAAATCAACAATTCAGTTCCTGGTTGGAATCTAATAAATAATATTATTCTATGGGAAGAATTTATTTTAAAATTCAAAGCCAAGCGATATTCCTTGAACAATACAACAAAATAATACATTATGTTATTCAATCTATAATGATAACAACTGATAAATTTGAAAATTGATGATATAGAACTCCATAAAATGGCGATTCTGTAATGCATCACGGGATTGTGTCATGACCTGTGTTTATAGACCTTGGTTCCAACCTTAGACCATTTATAGAATAGACACGGCCAATTGTATATTCATAGTAGAAGTCGATGAAGCCAACATCTCTACTGCCAAATCCACCCACCTTGACGTCACAACAGTTTGTTGTGTAAGTGTTTGTGGTGTTTAACTTACATTGTTGTTGAACAATGCATTGTTGTTAGCTTGGTTGTGACGTCAAGATGGGTGGATTTGGCAGTAGATGTTGGCTTCAGAGGCTAGACTTCCCAGCGTGTCTACTCTATAAATGGTCTAAGGTTCCAACGCTCATAGCCAAGGTCATGACACAATCCCGTGATGCATTGCAAAATCGCCATTTTATGGGGTTCTAGTTCACCAATTTTCAAATTTATCAGCTGTTATCATTATAGATTGAACAACAGGGTTTGTTATTTTGTTCAAGGAATATTGCTTGACTTTGAATTGTAAAAAAATTCTTCGGACAGAATAATAATATTTCGATTTAACTAGTAACTGAATAAATGATTTTTAGATTTATTTGATTGGGAACTTCAAACTGTTTTTGAAGTTTTGTCCCTATGCCTTATGAATCATAACAAGTTACAAGAATTGGAACAATTTTTAATAATAGAAAAAATGAATTATTGAACCATTTATTATTGAAATTTCATTATTAAAAAATCGAATACCTGAATTTACATATTATCTGAACCAGAATATTGTTTTTAAAAAGCATAATGCATGATTTTGTTATGAGCAGATTGGAATATTTCAAATGTACCGCCATAAAGACCCCACAAAATGGCCGCTCCATAAGGAACACAAGTGTCATGACCTGTATTTATAGACCTTGCTCATAGCAACTGCAATGGCATAGTATGGATCGTCTGCCAACATTCGTTCCAGGGCAATACCCTCTACGGTTGCCGAGTACTGGCTGTTCGAAAAACATGCGTTTCCTCTGCACTAAACTGTACAATGTAAAGTTGTTCTGGCAATAGAGAATCTTGAATCTCTATACCATGGGATATCTTCTTATGCTATCTTTTCTCTATGGGTTAGGTTAGGTTAGGACAACTCACCGACCAAGATGAATCCAAGCGCAATGAAGAAGGTGAGTATGTAGCCGCGGACGGGCTCGTCGTTCTTGCCGTAGCCCTTGCCGAACCACGAGATGTACGGATAGAGGTTGTCCTTGCAGAGCGCCTGGAACACCTTGGGCGCCGACACGAGGCAGGCGAGTGCCGACGACAGGGTGGCCGCGAAACAGCCGAAGTAGATCAGCAGGCCGAACGGTGACACTAGCTCGATCACCTGGACACCAACACACAATCAGCCAACAACAACACACAATCAGCCCACAACAACACACAATCAGGCAACAACAACACACAATCAGGCAACAACAACACACAATCAGCCAACACAACACAAAATCAGGTAAAAAAATCAAATAGAATGTGAAGAAACTGAAAGAGATGTAAAATGAAAAGAAAAAGAAGAGAGAATGAGGAGGAGGAGAATAAGAATAATGAGAAGGAAGAGGAGAAGGAGGATTGATTGATTGAGTACTTCATGTAGATAAAAATATATACTGGCTTATACACTTATTGACCGAGCGAAGTGAGGTCTAAAGGTGCGTACAGATATACGCGCCGCGAACATGAGCAATTCACTTTTAATCAGCTGATGCCAAGCTTTTTATATCTGTATCTTACCGTTTCTGTAAAAATACAGATATAGTCAGCTGATTAAAAGTGAATTGCTCTTGTTCGCGGCGCGTATATCTGTACGCACCTTATAATTCAAGTCGACGGTTTGGCATTTCTCTTAATGTTTAAATGTTTGAATGTTTAAATCTTTATATGTTGCGCATTTACGGCGAAACGCGGTAATAGATTTTCATGAAATTTGACAGGTATGTTCCTTTTTTAATTGCGCGTCGACTTATATACAAGGTTTTTGAAAATTTTGCATTTCAAGGATAATATAAAAGGAAAAAGGAGCCTCCTTCATATGCCAATATTAGAGTAAAAAACAGACTATAGAATTATTCATCATAAATCAGCTGACAAGTGATTACAGAGATGTGTGGAGAAGCCAGTCTATTGATGTATTTCCATAAGGTCTATAATTATAATCAGGTACTTGTGGATGAGAATACTGCATGAGGTCTAATGTTCACAGAACTACTAGTAGGTTTATGATATAAAGATTCGATTGCACTAGGTCTCATCCCTGTGAAAACTCGCTGAACGACATTAAAAGGATAATTCATCCTTGGCTGAAACAGCTGAGATTTTCGTCGTCTGTGGATAGTAAAAAGTGAACGAGTGATTCTGTGGAAAATCAAAATATCGCATCCCCGAAATTCATAAACTGACGTATAGCCAGCTGTAAAATATAAACACGACCTAAAAGATGAAGAAAACGTAAGGGTTTGAAAGTTAAAATTATTCATAATTGATCAAGAATAATAGTCATGTTAAAATAAAAACATATTTTTCCGATGTTTCCAAATTCATCAACAAAGTTAATTTTTTTTATTTTAATCCTTCAATCTTAAAACTTTTTTTAGCAGATGCACTCAGCTGCTGGGTGGCTTTTAAATCAATCAGCTTATTTCACAAGAATAATATTTTCTAAAAATTTTAATCAAAATGATCAAAATATCTGATTTGTTGACACGGTATATCATTCAAAATAAAAGTAGGCTATATCAGATTTTTCAAAGTTAATAATAATTTTACAGTTTTAAGTGAGTGTTATTTTGTTATTAAATATGTTTTGTAGACAATATAAATTAAATCTTTCTGTTTTTAAATTTTTTGACTGAAAACTGGATCTGAATTCAAGTGTATGGAACATAACCTACTTTTTGGACCATTTTGAAGAAAAAGAAGAAGAAGAAATAGAAGAAGAGAAGGAGAAGGAGAAGGAGAGTAGGAGAAGGAGGAGATGCAGGAGCAGGTGGAGGAGGAGAAGAAGGAGACGGAGGAGGAAGGAGAGGAGTTGAGAAGGTGAAGGTGTAGAAGAGGATGAAGAAGAAAAAGATGAAAGGAGGAGGAGGAGAAACGAGAAGTAGGTGGATGAGGTGGAGGAGAAGAAGGAGGAGGGGGAGAAGAAGAAGAAGAAGAAGAAGAAGAAGAAGAAGAGAGTATGAGAAGGAGAAGAATGAGGAGGGAGAGGAGGAGGAGGAGGTGAGGTGATGGTGAAGAGGAAAAAGAAGAACAAGAACAAGAACAAGGAGAAGGAGAAGACGAAGACGAAGAAGAAGAAGAAGAAGAAGCATGTCTGACCTGAACAGTGTTCTGCAGCCCATACTGGCAGTCGCGGCCTGAGCAGTTGTAGGCGATTCCGGCCAGGTACTCGGTGACGTCACCCGACGCATCTCTCACGACCAGCGCACCAATCATGGCCGCCATGCCCACGTACAGCAGCGTGCTCACTACGATCGCCAGGATTGTGCCCTTCGGTATCGCTTTGCCCGGATCCTACACCAAATCATTTCATTAATCAAATCAAAAATTAATCAGAATTTCATTAATCAATTCACAAATTCATTATACAGTACGTATACAAAAAGGAAGCAGAAAATAATCTATGTACCCTTCTTTCAAATTGTCTATTTACGACATGTTTCAACCATGATACCATTATCAAGTAAATATCGGCATAGAGAAACAATAGCGTGAGTAGATATCCCATGGTATAGGGAATTTATATAGCAACTTTTACTGTTATCTCAAGCAGATTACTGTCGATTATTGTCAATTTTTACAGTTTTGTTGGGGTACAATATGAGAGACTACCAGCGTCATAAAGCTCTACAGGAAAGAACTACGTTGACTATAGGCTTCTGATAACAGTAAAAGTTGCGACATAAACGCCCTATACCATGGGATATCTACTTATGCTATCGTTTCTCTATGATATCGGGGATCGAGCTTCGCTCTGGAGTACAAAAACATAAAAAAATGTATTACGAAAGAAGAAATTATAATAACATTCATAGTTTATACAGAAATATTCTATCTAATCACAGTAAATTGAGATTAATTCCCAGAGGAATGCAAAAATTTCCCTAACAAGGCCCAGTTGCACAAAATCCGGTTAAATTTTATTCCTGAACAAATCAGAGAAGACCATTTCAAAAAGATGGATCTACTGGAATTAATCAGGGTTGAAAAAAACCTGGCTTTTTTGCAACGGGCACTAAGTACCTGATTGAATGATTACAAAAGTTCAACAGCTGAGTCATAATTTTGACACAGTCCCGCACACTTGAAAAAATCTGGTGTGGCGCACTCACACAACTTTCCTTGCCATTATGAAAATTCATCACCTGACGCTAGTGTACACGCGAATCTCAAGTCTACTATTCTAAGATCCAAGCCAACTGGTGACAGGGTAATAACGCTGGAGACACACGAAGTCTGCTATTTCTCCATAGTGGATGATTCAATAGAATCAAAAGTTGCCAACAGTTTGCAATTGAAATAATAACATTTTTTCGAATTTCGAGCTGATTTTAAATTTTCGTTGAAAATGTTATTGATCATTAATTGTAGAGATTTTCATGCTCAATCTTTTCCACTTTTTTTTGTTTAAATTGTATCTGAAGCCTGATAATTGGGAATCTAAAATCAAACTTTGCATAGATGAGGCGGTGCACCTGGAATTTTTAGAGATATGGGACTTGTGGCAGTCGATAGAGCTTATTAATGACTTTTCAAGGTATGAATTTGATCAAAATCGTTGGAGCCGTTTTCGAGAAAATCGCGAAAAACCCTGTTTTTGACATTTTCTCCATTTTAGCCGCCATCTTGAATTGCATTTGATCGAAATTGTTCGTGTCAGATCCTTACAGTGTAAGGACCTTAAGTTCCAAATTTCAAGTTATTCCGTTGATTGGGAGATACGATATTGTGTACACAGACACACATATATACAAATAGCCAAAAACCACTTTTTTGGACTCAGGGGACCTTGAAACGTATAGAAATTGAGAGATTGGGGTACCTTGATTTTTTTTTGAAAAGCATTACTTTCATTACCTATGGTAATAGGGCAAGGAAAGTAAAAATGAACAAAGATTAGAACTACTAGAAGCGAAAGACTCACCCTAAGATCTCCAGAAATGTTGGCGCCGGCATTAAATCCGGAGGCAGCCGGGAAAAAGATGGCGAACACGGAAAAGAAGTCGTGTTTTGTGCCCTGATATTCCCTGTAATCCGGCTTCCAGTTGGTGGCGAAGACAGTCGCTGTAAAACAAAAGCAGTTTCTCAGATCAAGGCAGCAATATGACTCTATAGTGAGGTCCACGTTATAATGGCAGTGTTTGATTCGCAATAGTATTGCTATCCTTGTCTATCATTCAACAAAGCGGATAGCGCTATGTCTATTTATTTGCCAGATCGTCTTTCAATAATGTAAAATTGATAATTAATTGACGAAATATTTCATCCTAATAATTATAACTAGTAGTTATGTGAACAGTAGACCTCGCGCTCTGTAAGTTTCATTGACCTGTTGTTATGTTTTCTCAAAAATTAATAAATAATTTATCAATTTAAAATGTCTAGAAAAAATCCTAAATAAACATAGAGCTTTCTGTCCTATCGTACCGTGACGTGTCGTCCCGGAATGTGAGTGTGAGCGCTGTTATCAGGTCTGGCAGCAACTGTCTACAACGTTGATGGAAAGATACAATTTTAAAGATGTTCGATGTTCTTGAACGGGACAGTATTATCATAGAGAAACAATAGCATAAGTAGATATCCCATGGCATAGGGCGTTTATGTCGCAACTTTTACTGTTATCTCAAGCCGATAGCCCACGTAGTTCTTTCCCGTGAAGCTTTATGACGCTGGTAGTCTCTCATATTGTGCCGTTCATACACCCTTACCCGGCCAAAACAGTGAAAATCAACAATAATCGACAGTAATCGGCTTGGGATAACAGTAAAAGTTGCGACAAAAAAGGCCCTATGCCATGGGATATCTACTTACGCTTTTGTTTCTCTATGGTATTATAGTCAACTGTCTACTAACGTTGATGGAAAGATACATTTCAAGATATTTGATGTTTTTGAACGGGTAGTATTATAGTCCACTAGACAGCTGATTTATGATGGATAATTCTATAGTCTGATTTTCACTCTAATATTGGCGTATGAAGGAGGCTCCTTTTTCCTTTTATATTATCCTTGAAATGCAAAATTTCCAAAAACCTTGTACATACGTCGATGCGCAATTTAAAAAGGAACATACCTGTCAAATATCATGAAAATCTATAACCGCGTTTCGCCGTAAATGCGCAACATATAAACATCTAAACATTAAGGGAAATGCCAAACCGTCGACTTGAATCTTAGACTGGCAACACAGTTCGTCTCTCAACAATGTAGAATCATTAAAATTCAAGATGATGGTTTCTTGGTCCATTCCGAGCTGCGATGTATTAAGGCTGTTCAGTACACCTTTCTATTTTTATTTAAATTGGATAATATTTTCCAATATAATTGTTAAGATCCATTATAAGAGTGAGAAAAAGTGGCAACTGAAATTTTCAAGTGGTCTAATAAGCGAGTTATGGGTTGTTGAAGTGCTAAGTTTCCTGATCATAAACGGTTTCGACTATATTATTAGAACTTCTCTTAAAAATTCAAAAGATGTATCTTTCCAAAACAAAACATTTTATCTCCCATTTCATCTATAAATAAAAAGTAATAGTTTTTTTGTAAATTCGATAACTTGTTTATTTTAACTGCAAAAAAAATATTATTAGAACAAAGCAAAGCCAATGATATACTGAATGTATTAAAAAAAACTCCAATGAAAATTCGAAACCGTTTATGATCTGGAAAGAAAACGGAGTTTAGCACGCTTTAGTAAGCGAGTTATAGGTTGTTGAAGTGCCAAACTCCGTTTTCTTTCCAGATCATAAACGGTTTTGAATTTTCCATTGGATTTTTTTTTAAATACATTCAGTATATCATTGGCTTTGTTTTAATAATAATTTTTTCGCGATGCGATTAATGCCAAAATAATGAACAAGTTATCGAATTTACAAAAACTGTTACTTTTTTATTTATGAACGAAATGGGAGATAAAATGTTTTAGTTTGGAAAGATACATTTTTTGAATTTTTAAGAGAAGTTCTAATAATATAGTTGAAACCGTTTATGATCTGGAAACTTAGCACTTTAACAACCCATAACTCGCTTATTAGACCACTTAAAAATTACAGTTGCTACTTTTTCCCATTCTTATTGTCCGAGCGAAGTGAGGTCTAAGATTCAAGTCGACGGTTTGGCATTTCTCTTAATGTTTGAATGTTTATATGTTTACATGTTGCGCATTCACGGCGAAACGCGGTGATAGATTTTCATGAAATTCGACAGGTATATTCTTTTTTAATTGCTCGTCGACGTATATACAAGGTTTTTGGAAATTTTGCATTTCAAGGATAATATAAAAGGAAAAAGGAGCCTCCTTCATACGTCAATATTAGAGTAAAAATCAGACTATAGAATTATTCATCATAAATTAATCAGCTGTCGAGTTGACTATAAATTGCATGCCATGACGCATGCAATTCAATATCTCAATGTAACTTGGTAAAAAATTAGCAGCTGTGTAGACTATAAATTGCATGCCTCATTGAATGCAATTTTTATGCACTATTAAATAGGATGCAAAGAACTTATAACAGCTCGTCTGGGCGCCGTCTTACCTCCTTCTTACGCCAATATTAGGCGGGATGCACACCGGAGAAACGCGTTTCGTGAAAAAAGTTTCAGGAAACGTGAAACGAAAGTTGCTCGCAATCGACTGATAAGATTAAGCAGGGAACGTTTCTTTTGTATGCGCATGCGCGAGTGAAACGGATTGCATGAAACAAGTTTCATGAAAGAGGGCTTCACGAAATGCGTTTCTCCGGTGTGCATCCAGTCTTAGGTTAAAATCAGACTATAGAATTATTCATCATAAATCAGCTGACAAGTGATTACACAGATGTGTGGAGAAGCCAGTCTATTGCTGTATTTACATAAGGTCTATAGTTTCAATCAGGTACTTGTGGATGAGAATCCTGCGTGAGGTCTACTGTTCACAGAGCTACTAGTATAAAAGGAAAAAGGAGCCTCCTTCATTTGCCAATATTAGAGTGAAAATCAGACCATAGAATTATTCATCATAAATCAGCTGACAAGTGATTACACAGATGTGTGGAGAAGCCAGTCTTATTGCTGTATTTCCATAAGGTCTATAGTATCAATCAGGTACTTGTGGATGAGAATCCTGCGTGAGGTCTACTGTTCACAGAGCTACTAGTATAAAAGGAAAAAGGAGCCTCCTTCAATTTTTAGGAGGTTTGCAAGGTTTGCAAGAATATTTTACTCAGGAATAACAATTTAGTTATAGATAATCCCTATGATGTCGCAAATATGCTTAACACTAATTTTGTAGAAATGGTCGATACTCATGTTGTACCGAATCTAAGCAAATCTGGCACACCAATAAATGATAAAGAGCTACATATCACAGATTTCAAGTTTATCTCCAAAACAATTGATGAAGAGACATTGTCCAATATCATCGATTCAATTAAACCAAAGTGGTCAGCAGGGTATGATGAAATTCCCATGAGAATTATAAAAGAAGCTAAATCATTCCTAATTAAGCCTCTGCTACATGTAATTAACGCGTCACTCATACTTGGTAAGTATCCAGATGAACTAAAAGTATCAAAAGTGATACCAGTGTTCAAAAAAGGAGATCCTTACGATCCTTTAAATTATAGACCTTTAGCAATTCAACCTTCAATAGCAAAAATATTTGAAAAAAGTATGCTAATACAGCTTATTAATTATTTTGAAACAAACAAATTACTAGACACGAACAACATGGTTACAGAAAAAACAGGTCTACAACGACTGCCTTGATAGAGTTTATTGAAAATATTTTAGAGAAATTGGACAAAGGGTACAGCATTGTTGGCACCTTCCTAGATTTAACAAAAGCATTTGACTCTGTAGATCACAGAATATTATTAAAAAACTAGAAACTTATGGAATTTGTGGAAAAGAGCTCAACTGGATGGAATCATATTTGGTGGGTCGAAGTCAATATGTAAATATAAAGTATTATGATGAAAATAAAGTAAGTGATATTAAATCTAGTTTAAGGTACATGAACTACTCTGTTCCGCAGGGATCTGTTTTGGGGCCATTTTTGTTCCTTTGCTATTTGGGGGGATTACCAAAATATGCGAAAGATGTAATTGAAAGTACTAAATTTTGTATGTACGCTGATGACATTAGTTTAAGCATATTCGACAAAGATTTGGATATAATCGAAGAAAAATGTAATGACACAATATTGCTTTTAAAAAACGTTTTAAGTAAAATGAACCTTTTATTAAATAATGATAAAACGAAATTTGTACATTTCACCTGTAGAAATCCCAAAAGAAAAAGTACACTGAAGCTAAATAAGCTAAATAACATAAAATTTTTAGGCGTAGATCTAGATAACAAACTCAATTGGGAAGAGCATGTATCAAGAGTATGTAAAAAAGTAAGTACAGGAATATTTGCACTAAGAAGGCTGGCACCCATTTGTAATTTATTAACTTTGAGATCCGTGTATTATGCCACTGTCCACTCTTATATTTCATATGGCATTGAGATTTATGGTGGGACTAGTGCATTTAACTTGAATAGGATATTAAAACTCCAAAAAGAAGCAGTAAGAAAAATATTTAATTTAAATAGACAAGAGTCGTGCAGGACATTTTTTAAAAAGTTAGAATTAATGACTGTGTATGGACTTTATATTTATAAAACAATATTACACGTAAAAAATAATGAAGACAAATTCCCCAGGCAAACCAGTGTGCATGACTATAATACAAGAAATAGGAACAACCACGGTATTTAGATGAAAACGGTAGGGGTCATGAAATGTGTGCGCAGTGGCCAGCCAGCTACATTGCGTCATCGCCACCAACCGAGGTTTATAACACCTATTGGCAATTTATGAAAATTATTTGTTAAAAACAGATGATTGGATATAAAATGACGTCAGCGACACCGGAAATTTAGCACAAACATGCGCGTGACACCTACCGTCTTCTTCTATTTACCGTGGGAACAACTTTATTATCAAAGAACATAGTAAAGAGAAGTACAAACAAAGCCCGACCTATATGGGCATCAAATTCATCACTTACCTTCCTACTAAGATTAATCATGAAAAAGATATTACAAGGTTTAAAAACAAACTGAAAAAGTATATCGTGGAATTAGAATTATACAGTTATGAAGAATTTTATAGTGCCAACTCATTATGTATTTAGACTACCTATTGTTGATGTATTTTTGTTTTTTACTTGTATTTATTTTATTATTTTGAAAATAATAAAGAAAGACACATTCATGTACATTTTGATGTATGTTTTGAATAAAGAGATTGATTGATTGATTGATTGATTCATTTGCCAATATTAGAGTAAAAATCAGACTATAGAATTATTCATCATAAATCAGCTGACAAGTGATTACACAGATGTGTGGAGAAGCCAGTCTATTTCTGTATTTCCATATTAAGGTCCATAGTTTCAATCAGGTACTTGTGGATGAGAATACTGCGTGACGTCTACTGTTCACAGAACTACTAGTATGAACAATTTGTGTTTTCAGTATGGAAAAGTACCAAAGAATAACACGCAACACAACTGTGATGTTGAATAATTTGGAGACTCATAAGTGACGCTTCATTTTCAAGTAAGATTCTCCCAAGCTTGGCACCGGTTTGAAAGTGGGAAAGGATGGAGCTATCTGCTTTGTCTGATGACAGAAAGGATGGGACTTACTATAGAATTAAGATTCTCACCGTTAAATCCAACGAATCCCTGAGCTCTCTTGTTTTCATCAGTTGGACCAATAATTCCTCCAATGAAGAAATCAGATATCGCAACCAGGAGAATCGCAAGAAGTCCCATCTGAGTCTGTAACATCATAGAATAAGCATAAGTAGAATTCAATTCAATTCAATTTTCAAGAATGCATGTTTTCTATAGTAAAATAGATTATAAATATTTATTTACTAGCAGATAACCCGTGCTTCGCAAGGGTCTATTTAAAAACTTGACAAACTGAAAACTTGACGTAAAGAAATCTAGAAGAAATAAAAATAGGCCTAGAAGAATCCTCGGTTAATTAACAATTTATATGCAGCATTTTAAGTAAATCAATCCAATAGTTCAGACGTGATGATGCGTCAAACATAATTTTCCTATCCTTTACACGTGTATACGTGTTTAAGCCAGTTCTTTCATTTATTATAGTACTAGCCGTCAGGATCGCTTCGCTCGCCATATCCGTCTAGCCAGGGGGCTCTGCCCCCTGGACCCCCGACTGGATCGTCCAAGAATGAGATCAGCAGGCTCGCTACGCTCGCCTGCATTTTCATATGTTAGGACAATCCAGTCGGGGGTCCAGACTAAACGGCTGGCTAAACGGATATGGCGAGCGAAGCGAGCCTGACTGCTAGTAATATAATATTCCCAGGATTGAAGTAGCAGTGCCCAATCAATTTTTCCGCGATAAATGCATTTAAATCTTCAACTTGGTGCCAACCTAACAAAGTCAACTCAACTTAATGCCAACCTGACAAAATTATTAATTTAGTTGCCAGTTAACAACTGTTTCGAAGAGGTACTCTATCTAGATTATAGTTCTATAGTAACATATGATATGGAAATTTCAATTATAATTAAGAGATTGGGAGAAGAAGAATATACATGCTAAAAGACGAACTTTAAACCCTTAAGGACTCGCCACACCAAGCTCGCCAGTACCGCCGAGGTAGTACCGCTGGTGGTAGTTTTCTCGGCTGAGCACGCCACACCGAAAAACGTCCGCTAGCGGTAGTCTCCGAGTAGTGAGTCTAGTAGTGGGGGGTGAGACGTACTAGTTGCGTTGTGTTGCAAGGAGGAGAGGTGCGCATGCGCTACCTCTTCGAATCGCCTGCCATGTATTCAGGTTGAGCGCGCCACACTGAGCTCGCTTTGTCCGCCGTACTACCTCTCAGCGAAGTTTTGTTGAATCGCCTAGCAGGCGGTCGTAGGTGGTAGTGCGCCGTACTACCGCCGCGGTAGCGAGCTCGGTGTGGCGCGCTCAACCTGAATACATGGCTAGCGATTTTTAAAACTTCGCTACCGCCGCGGTAGCGAGCTTGGTGTGGCGTGCCCTTTAAAAACAACCCTTAGAGTTAAAATATTGCCAAAAGATTTCTTAGTGCGCCTCTAAAGGGCCAACTGAGCATACCTACCAAATTTGAACTTTTTTGGTCCGGTAGATTTTTAGTTATGTGAGTGAGTGAGTGAGTCAGTCAGTCAGTGAGTGAGTGCCATTTCACTTTTATATATATAGATAGAAGATGACAGATAGATGGATGATATATCCATCGATCTATCATCTTCTATACTATAATAAAGGAAATGAATGAGAATAAATTTTGAAAGATTTGATATACCTTTTCTCTGGAAATCCTGTATCGGAATATGACCACATTTCAATTAAAAAAAATAAGTTGGATTCAAAATGGCGGAAAAAAACTTGGGTGCGACGGAAAATCTGTTTTTATCATTCGAAAAGGATACCCAATCATACCTATCTTCTAATTTCCCTTTTAAGAGAAATAATGTTCTGCTTCTTCCATACAACAACTGGAAGCATGACAAATAATTGAAAACTTGACAGCCTGAAAAATTTATGTAATCAAATCTTGAAGAATTTAAGATAGGTCTGTAACCATCCTCGCTCAGTTAAGCAAGAATTGATATGCAAAATTTCAAGTTAATCAGTCCAGTAGTTCAGACGTGATGATGCGTCAATAGTTATTTGTGCAACTAGTGCGCAAAGTGACAGTTTGCTGCACCGAAAGAAACGTTTATATAGATTAGATTAGCAGTAACAATACAATGATCGGAAGAGAAAAAGCAGGCTATTGCCCAAAACTTCTTCAATTTCCTAATTCAGTTTCAAATTGTCCAAATATTATACATAGGTTACATCCATTTCAATTTCTACACCAAATCATCAATCTAAAAATCTATATATATATATATAAAAGCGAAATGGCACTCACTCACTGACTGACTCACTCACTCGCAGAACTAAAAATCTACAGGACCAAAAACGTTCAAATTTGGTAGGTATGTTCAGTTGGCCCTTTAGATGCGCACTAAGAACGGATTTGAGAAAAATTCCAAAGATACGCCCAAAATCTGCGTTCTTCCAGCGTTTTTTAGATCTTTCTCAGCTTTATCGAGAGCAAATGAACAGAAATTGTTCAAATTCAGTAGAGAAGCTCAGCTAGGGTGTTGTAATAATGTTGTGTTAGAAGGAATTTGCAATAACGCCAAAGATACGCCAAAAATTAGCGATTTTTTGCGTTTTCTCAGTTCTTTCATCAAGTAATAGACTGAAAATGTCCAAATTTTATACTTATATTTTCTTAAATTTAATTATTACTCATATTTTAGGTTTAGGTAGGGTCTAAAAATGTTGTGATGAGGTGACTTTAATATTTTTCTCAGATTTTCTGCGTTTTCTCAGTACTTTGACTTTCTGATGGAATGAAGCATGCTCAAATGAAAAATGCAGGCGAGCGAAGCGAGCCCGCTGTTCTCATATCTGGACGATACAGTCAGGGTCCAGGGGGCGGAGCCCCCTGGCTAGACGGATATGGCGAGCGAAGCGAGCCTGACGGCTAGTAAATTATCAATAAATTTATCATCAATATAGAAATAGATTATTTATGAGTACACTATTCAACGCTTCATGTTTTGATTTATACTCTATACAAAATTACTTTTGCCTTGGGATGGACATGCGCAACAGACAAGGCATACAGTGGTGGTGATACAACAGCGGCGATGTTACCGTTCTGAACCGGCCAGCGTTCTCTAATTTCTGGTGAGTATTCAAGCGCTCATGCTAAACTTACGAAGTTTCCTCTCTGAAAGGATTGAGTGGACTGAGTCCAATCGACAAATGGCAACTGTGCTTCTACTTACACCGACTCTATTAATCACTTTAATTAGCTGATCTCCCTCCATAATCATATAATAATCATATTGGTAGAGAGTTAGTGGGGAGGATATTTTTAATATTCTTACCAAAGAATGGACATTGATATGTCCAAAGCTCCGCCAATTTATGTAGATGCATAACAATATGATTATTATCTATAGTTATTATATTACAAATTGCTTTTTCATATCATATACAGTTCAATAATTATTTTCTTAGTCTATATTATGTAAGTTCATCTATTTTTGCTGTATTGTAAGCTATTGTATATAAGTGTATAAGCCAGTATATATTGTAATCTACATAAATAAAGTACTCAATCAATCAATCAATCAATCAATCAATCAATCAATCCATTTCTCTGCGCCGAAAATTCCTCCAAGTCAAAAGTATATTTTGTACGGAGTATAGATTGCTGATGTGTTAGAAATATTTTCCTACTTTATTATAAGTATTTATTTGACTCCTTTAAATAGAATAATGAAACACTACTTTTAAATATAAAGAAAATAACAATCTCAGTACCCTTTTTTTGAACTATTTATAAAAAAATATTTCAAAAAAAGGGTACTGAGATTGTTATTTTCTTTATATTTATATTACAAGTAGCCCTATACAGAAAAGAGATAACACTACTTTTTTATGTTGTTTTCCATGAAGAGACACTAAATAATAACTTTGTCGTAGTTTAGGTATCTTTGTAAATATTTGAAAAACACAAAAATAAAGTTTTTTTTAAATATTTACACATTTTCAAGTTTTATGATTTCCTCTAATCTTCCATCTCCAGCTACCTTCTCCATCAGCCTTCTATGTTACCATCTCTAGCTACCTTCCCTGCTACCCTCTCAGCTACCTTCTCCTTCTATTTTCTCCTTCCACCTTCTATGCTACCATCTAATCTACCATCTCTAGCTACCTTCCCTGCTACCCTCTCAGCTACCTTCTCCTTCTATTTTCTCCTTCTACCTTCTATGCTACCATCTAATCTACCATCTCTAGCTACCTTCCCTGCTACCCTCTCAGCTACCTTGTCCATCCTACCTTCTATGCTATTTTCTCATTCCACCTTCTATGCTACCATCTAATCTACCATCTCTAGCTACCTTCCCTGCTACCCTCTCAGCTACCTTCTCCTTCTATTTTCTCCTTCCACCTTCTATGCTACCATCTAATCTACCATCTCTAGCTACCTTCCCTGCTACCCTCTCAGCTACCTTCTCCTTCTATTTTCTCCTTCTACCTTCTATGCTACCATCTAATCTACCATCTCTAGCTACCTTCCCTGCTACCCTCTCAGCTACCTTCTCCTTCTATTTTCTCCTTCTACCTTCTATGCTACCATCTAATCTACCATCTCTAGCTACCTTCCCTGCTACCCTCTCAGCTACCTTGTCCATCCTACCTTCTATGCTATTTTCTCATTCCACCTTCTATGTTACCATCTAATCTATCATCTCTAGCTACCTTCCCTGCTACCCTCTCAGCTACCTTCTCCTTCTATTTTCTCCTTCTACCTTCTATGCTACCATCTAATCTACCATCTCTAGCTACCTTCCCTGCTACCCTCTCAGCTACCTTGTCCATCCTACCTTCTATGCTATTTTCTCATTCCACCTTCTATGTTACCATCTAATCTATCATCTCTAGCTACCTTCCCTGCTACCCTCTCAGCTACCTTCTCATTCTATTTTCTCCTTCCACCTTCTATGTTACCATCTAATCTACCATCTCTAGCTACCTTCCCTGCTACCCTCTCAGCTACCTTCTCCTTCTATTTTCTCCTTCCACCTTCTATGTTACCATCTAATCTACCATCTCTAGCTACCTTCCCTGCTACCCTCTCAGCTACTTCTCCTTCTATTTTCTCCTTCCACCTTCTATGCTACCATCTAATCTACCATCTCTAGCTACCTTCCCTGCTACCTCTCAGCTACCTTCTCCTTCTATTTTCTCCTTCCACCTTCTATGTTACCATCTAATCTACCATCTCTAGCTACCTTCCCTGCTACCCTCTCAGCTACCTCTCCTTCTATTTTCTCCTTCTACCTTCTATGCTATTTTCTCATTCCACCTTCTATGCTACCATCTATCTACCATCTCTAGCTACTTCCCTGCTACCCTCTCAGCTACCTTGTCCATCCTACCTTCTATGCTATTTTCTCATTCCACCTTCTATGCTACCATCTAATCTACCATCTCTAGCTACCTTCCCTGCTACCCTCTCAGCTACCTTCTCCTTCTATTTTCTCCTTCCACTTCTATGCTACCATCTAATCTACCATCTCTAGCTACCTTCCCTGCTACCCTCTCAGCTACCTTCTCCTTCTATTTTCTCCTTCCACCTTCTATGTTACCATCTCTAGCTACCTCCCTGCTACCCTCTCAGCTACCTTGTCCATCCTACCTTCTATGCTACCATCTATCTACCATCTCTAGCTACCTTCCTGCTACCCTCTCAGCTACCTTCTCATTCTATTTTCTCCTTCCACCTTCTATGCTACCATCTAATCTACCATCTCTAGCTACCTCCCTGCTACCCTCTCAGCTACCTTCTCTTCTATTTTCTCCTTCCAACTTCTATGCTACCATCTAATCTACCATCTCTAGCTACCTTCCCTGCTACCCTCGCAGCTACCTTCTCCTTCTATTTTCTCCTTCCACCTTCTATGCTACCATCTAATCTACCATCTCTAGCTACCTTCCCTGCTACCCTCTCAGCTACCTTGTCCATCCTACCTTCTATGCTATTTTCTCATTCCACCTTCTATGCTACCATCTAATCTACCATCTCTAGCTACCTTCCCTGCTACCCTCTCAGCTACCTTCTCCTTCTATTTTCTCCTTCCACCTTCTATGCTACCATCTAATCTACCATCTCTAGCTACCTTCCCTGCTACCCTCTCAGCTACCTTTCCTTCTATTTTCTCCTTCCAACTTCTATGCTACCATCTAATCTACCATCTCTAGCTACCTTCCCTGCTACCCTCTCAGCTACCTTCTCCTTCTATTTTCTCCTTCCAACTTCTATGCTACCATCTAATCTACCATCTCTAGCTACCTTCCCTGCTACCCTCTCAGCTACCTTCTCCTTCTATTTTCTCCTTCCAACTTCTATGCTACCATCTAATCTACCATCTCTAGCTACCTTCCCTGCTACCCTCGCAGCTACCTTCTCCTTCTATTTTCTCCTTCCACCTTCTATGCTACCATCTAATCTACCATCTCTAGCTACCTTCCCTGCTACCCTCTCAGCTACCTTGTCCATCCTACCTTCTATGCTATTTTCTCATTCCACCTTCTATGCTACCATCTAATCTACCATCTCTAGCTACCTTCCCTGCTACCCTCTCAGCTACCTTCTCCTTCTATTTTCTCCTTCCACCTTCTATGCTACCATCTAATCTACCATCTCTAGCTACCTTCCCTGCTACCCTCTCAGCTACCTTCTCCTTCTATTTTCTCCTTCTACCTTCTATGCTACCATCTAATCTACCATCTCTAGCTACCTTCCCTGCTACCCTCTCAGCTACCTTCTCCTTCTATTTTCTCCTTCCACCTTCTATGCTACCATCTAATCTACCATCTCTAGCTACCTTCCCTGCTACCCTCGCAGCTACCTTCTCCTTCTATTTTCTCCTTCCACCTTCTATGCTACCATCTAATCTACCATCTCTACCTTCCCTTCTACCCTCTCAGCTACCTTCTCCTTCTATTTTCTCCTTCCACCTGCTATGTTACCATCTAATCTACCATCTCTACCTTCCCTTCTACCCTCTCAGCTACCTTCCCCTTCTATTTTCTCCTTCCACCTACTATGCTACCATCTAATCTACCATCTCTACCTTCCCTGCTACCCTCTCAGCTACCTTGTCCATCAACCACCCAGCTACTTTCTCCTTCTACCTTCTATGCTACCATCTCTAGCTACCTTCCCTAATCTACCTTCCCAGCTACCTCTCACATCCAACCTTTTCTTCTACCCTCTCAGCAGCTACCTCTCTCATCCACCCTTCTATGGTACCCTCAACCTAGCGCCGCAGTGCAGGATGGTTTCTCACAGCTTGGCGTTGTTGTCATTTGAGATGGGTGTCTGGCTTGGAAGTGTTTAGGTCGCATTGCAGGATGACTGTTAACGGTTGCCGGAAGATCAACAGCTGGGTTTTTTTCGTTATTTTTCGTGATAGAGAAATTCTGATTGCAGATTCGTTCTCAGCGACCCCAAGTTTAGCCTGAAGGCTCAGAATGTCAACAATGTTTTTAAATAATTAAAAATCATCAAGAAAAGTCATTAATATGGTAGTACACCACGTTTCTGGAAACGTTTTACTGGTGACTGGAGTTATTATTGATCCATAACACAAAAATCAAAATAATCGTGAGAAAGAAAACTGCTGATGAACGTGAATAAGACCATTGTTCTATTGTCTCGGCTGCTTGGCTGAGCCTGGCTGGAGGGATCAAATAACCGACTGGTTTGATCTTTCGTCTGTCCGCTAGGCGGAACTACGCCGACCATTGCTGGGTGGAAGATGTTACTGCGGCCGCTCGCATTCCCACCAACGCTGCTATTATTTGCTGTCTCAGCGCCTAGTCCGAGTCAGACAAGCATCCAGCCTGCTTTGCGGAGCTAGCGTCAAAGCTACCTTCCCAAAACTTCTCTGCTACCCTCCCAGCTACCTTCCCTGCTACCCTCCCCGCTACCTTCCCAGCTACCTTCCCTGCTACCCTCCCAGCTACCTTCTCTGCTACCCTCCCAGCTACCTTCTCTGCTGCCCTCCCAGCTACCTTCTCTGCTACCCTCCCAGCTACCTTCTCTGCTACACTCCCAGCTACCTTCTCTGCTACCCTCTAAGCTACCTTCTCTGCTACCCTCCCAGCTACCTTTCCTGCTACCCTCCCAGCTACCTTCTCTGCTACCCTCCCAGCTACCTTCTCTGCTACACTCTAAGCTACCTTCTCTGCTACCCTCCCAGCTACCTCCTCTGCTGCCTTCCCAGCTACCTTCCCTGCTACCCTCCCAGCTACCTTCTCTGCTACCCTCTAAGCTACCTTCTCTGCTACCCTCCCAGCTACCTTTCCTGCTACCCTCCCAGCTACCTTCTCTGCTACCCTCCCAGCTACCTTCTCTGCTACACTCTAAGCTACCTTCTCTGCTACCCTCCCAGCTACCTTTCCTGCTACCCTCCCAGCTACCTCTCTGCTACCCTCCCAGCTACCTTCTCTGCTACACTCTAAGCTACCTTCTCTGCTACCCTCCCAGCTACCTCCTCTGCTGCCTTCCCAGCTACCTTCCCTGCTACCCTCCCAGCTACCTTCTCTGCTACCCTCTAAGCTACCTTCTCTGCTACCCTCCCAGCTACCTTTCCTGCTACCCTCCCAGCTACCTTCTCTGCTACCCTCCCAGCTACCTTCTCTGCTACACTCTAAGCTACCTTCTCTGCTACCCTCCCAGCTACCTCCTCTGCTGCCTTCCCAGCTACCTTCCCTGCTACCCTCCCAGCTACCTTCTCAGCTACCCTCTAAGCTACCTTCTCTGCTACCCTCTAAGCTACCTTCTCTGCTACCCTCCCAGCTACCTTCTCTGCTCATCTTGACCTCAATTGATCGGTTGCGACCTGAAAACTCTGACACCAAACCTGAGCCAGCCAGGTCTCTCGACATTATTATTATAATTATTACCTTGGCCTCCCACTCCATGCCGACGACAACGATGCAGACCAACAGGAAAATGGTGATGACACCCACTATGCGCACATCCTGGATGCCTCCATCCACCAGGGTGACGCCGTTCTTCTTGAGCAGGTCGAGCAGTGACTCGCTGAAGCCGACTGCGTTCATGGCACACGCCACCGCGTTGGCCAGCGCAAAGATCAGACCAATCGACGCGCCAAACTCGGGCCCCAGCGACCGAGATATCATGAAGTAAGTGCCTCCTGCAACAGAACATTTCATCCATTCATTCAAATAAATCTATAATTGTGAAAGTATGCAATTCATTATGAGGGTAGGTCTCAGCATCTATATAATAGATATTAAATTATACTCTATATAATTCCTTTACTAGTTTTCTAAAAAATAACTTTCTCATTATTATCCTTAATAGAACATTAATATTCATCTACTAACTAGCTGGCCCGGCGAACTTCGTACCGCCAAATAGTTAATGCATCTTGTAATATTATAATATTACAATACTTTGACACTTTAAGAATTTCAAATTGTGCGCTGTTAATGTAGATTGATTTTAATCGAACACAAAATATTGAATATCAATCTTTTCTTCAAACATCGATATTCGATATTCATTCAATAGTTATTTGGAAAAGATCCATTTTGGTTCAATAAATTATTAAAATACATTTGAGAAATATATTAATTTATTATCAAATCTTAAAATAATATACAGCAATGACTTAGAACTAACCTAAATTAATTAAACTCTAAAATATGTGTTTTATTCGGTTCAGTTGGCAATGCAAAACTAATTGTTTTTCATATCAATTTTCTTGTTCTCTTCCGCTATGGCGTGTTCTCTTGAAATGTGCTTTTAACAATGTCCTGTGATAAATTTATTTAAAGTTTTATTTCTGCCAACTTCTTGAAACTTATATTAATTTTGTAGTAGATGTAAACTCAGTGAAAGCAAAATACGCTATGAGTTCTTGTTTTTCTCTTGGTAATTTTTCTGTAATTCATAATTTGTAAAATGTCTTTCAAACTAACCTCCCGAGCACATTTTAGGATTTTTCATGCATTAACAATAATTCTGGAATTTGGTATAGTGTTTCTTTATTATTATTATAAGGTTTTTTGGTTTGTCATGTTCGAACTCTGTAATATGCTTGAAACGTTGCCTATTACATATTTCACAGTTAGCCAAAATGCTTTTAAGTCATTATATTATCCCTTCTCATATTAGAATTAGTTATTTAAGGATAAATTAATACAGGGCTACCCATGATTTATATAAAAGGAAACCGATGTCTTATCCAATACAAGTTTTGGCCCGACTGTCCAGTACAGTCTAATCACCGAAACACCACAATCTCATGACAAACTTTAGCTGGATGCACACCTGTGGAGGCGCGATGCGGCATTTTGCATCCAGGTGCTTCTTGCTTCTATTGGTTTGAATGGAACAACTCACACACACACTGAATCGGACATGGCATGTAACAGTGTGATAAGGCAATCTCCATAAGATCAACACTTTATATCACCAAGCCGCGCCTCCTCAGGTGAGCTTAGTCTTAGCTTAATTTCATGCACTATATTTTTATGAAATAAACGATGGTAGTCGTTACGACGCTGATAGTCTCTCATACTGTGGCGTTTATAAACTCTCACCCCAACAAAACAGTAAAAATCTACAATAATCGATAGTAATCGACTTGAGATAACAGCAAAAGTTGTGACATAAACGACCATGGGATATCTTCTAACGCTATTGTTTCTCTATGGTATAATCATGAGGAATTCAAGGTTCTCCCAGTAGGTGGCCACCCTGGGCCCAGCACTCACCTCCTTTGATAACACCATTGGTGCTGATGGCAGACATCGACAGCGCCGTGATGAGGGTGACCACACTGGAAGCCAGGATTATAACACACCCGTCATCTGCCAAAAACATGAAAATCATTCAATTAAAATTACAATAAATAGTGAGATCCCCGTATTATGAGAAGTGATCAAGAATAAAGATTTTTATTTGCTACAAAAACTTTACAGAAAGCAATGATCATCGTCAATCAAATACTTTACAATAACAATACAAAAACAAGAAGTACGGTATATTACGTTTACACTAAGGAAAGTACAATACAGCTGTGAATAACAAATAGTGAGTAGGTTTTTGATTTTGTATTCAAATTTTTAAAAAAAGTGCAATATTTCTAGAGTTTTTAATTTATTGTGATACATTCTGTGATTCATTCAGAGTATAAAATCAACCTTCAAAATTCAAAATTTTAAATCATCATTTCTGGACCGAAAATCAAGTAACGAAGCAGTGTGTGTCTATATAACCTTATCTTTTGGACAACATTAACATTTTATCAAAATTTTTGGAGAGAAATGGTACAGGCTCAGCCTAGTTTTTCCTCCAATGTCATAATTGTATTATGATTATAGTATTTTATACAATAAATAAATGAAATGAAATGAAATGAAGAAAAAAGTATTATATAAATTTTGAGCTACATATAGCTCTGCTATAAGTAGATTTCAAGCTATAGTGACGTCCACGTTATAATGCCAGTATTTGATCAACTTTGGTTTTGCTATCCTTGTCTATCATTCAACAAAGCCGGAGGTACTATCCTTTTCTAGGTCCACAACGATGACAATTATGTTTTTGACAATGTAGAAATATGATCAATTAATGCAGAGAATCGACACTGCTATTCTTCTATCTTTATCCACTGCCATTATAACGTGGACCACACTATAAGTTTACACTATGTAGCAGAGCTATAATTATAGCTCTGCCACATGTTCGAAAAGTGACACTGGAAATCTGCTATATAGCAGTTTTAAGCCTATTTTCTGAGCTATATAGCAGAAAATGAGCTAACCAAAATTTTCGGTAAACATCAAAGAGAATCAGAGCTGTATGTAGCTCTGCTATAGTGAGGTCCACGTTATAACGACAGTATTTGATCAATTTTGGTTTTGCTATCCTTGTCTATCATTCGACAAAGCCGGTGGTACTATCCTTTTCTAGGTCCACAACGATGCCAATTATGTTTTTGACAGTGTAGAAATATAATTAATTAATGCAGAGAATCGACACTGCTATTCTTCTATCTTTATCCACTGCCATTATAACATGGACCTCACTATACATGTCAATTTTTGTTTATAGCAGAGCTAGATGTAGCTGCTCGGTCCTTGAAGGATGGCTGCCGCAGCTGTTTGCAGCTGTTTAGTGCCTGCTGGGTTTACACCAGATATACTGTACTCATTTGTTGTCAGAGTGCTAGTAGGTTACTGCGCATTGCAAGCATTTCTTTTTGATTTATATATAATTGTGCAAAGATGAAGAGTGAATTTGACTGGAATAGAGACAAAATTATTCAATGTCTTCTTTTTCTACTCTGAGAGAGAGGGGATTGGGAGAGGAACAACAAGCTTGGAGCCCAAAACTGTTCTTTTTCAAAATTTAGATAAAAAACTGTCCAATATTAAGTTATGTTTATCATTTCATAAGTTATTATGATGTAAGGGAGCACCTCATGAAGTTTTTCAGTCTATTTCGGGAACATTCTGTATATAATTGTACTCACACACTCCCGACTGTCCGATGACCCAGGACAGTCGCAGAAACAGCATGACACCCCAGATGTTGAGCAGATTCCTGATGAAAACACCCTTAATCCATCCGAATTTGACGACGCCCCCGTCCGGGGAGCCCCCCGGGTGCACACCATTCGACGCCTGCCCTGGACCCTGGAAAAACCCAACTTCAAATCAGCAAACTTCACATAATCTCCAAAAAATAAACAAATTCAAGATTAATATCGGGGGCCGAGCTTTGCTCTGGAGTACAAAAGCATAAAAAAATTATTACGAAAGAAGAAATTATAATAACATTAATACAGAAATATTTTATTAGTCCAGGCAATGAATGCTCAAAAAAGGGTATAGAGGGAAATTTATTTTATTTATTTACAATGCAAATGACACTAATGTAATAAAATTGAAAGATGAAATAATAAGGTAGTCCTTGTGCTATTTTTCTTCCAAATTTATAAGTGACAAAGTCCAAGATAAGGTTAGAATTTCACGTGTACAATTTTTATAAAATTTTAGTCCAAAATAACATTAAAACTATAAATTTTTAATTGAAATGTTTGTATGGAAATGTTTCAATACTAGTCTCAAAAAAGCTGCAAAGTCAAAAATTTGGTTTAAAACATTCCCTCCAAATTCCTTTGTCAATTGGTCTATTGTTGCAATAATGGAGATTTCACACTCAACACTAAAACTGCTGCAGAAGGTGTAGGGAAATTTGTAAAAATGTGAAATTATACATCAAATTAAAGAGAATTTAATGCTCTATAAGCTCATAATCAGCATGGATTTCTTCCATCGATTGTTAAAAAGTTATAAGATCAAAGATAGAAAAAAATTGGTGGCGAACGAGTTTTTTTTTTCAAAAATGTCAGACTTACAAGGGCGGATATCTTGAAAACTAGGGGAGATATAAAAAAAGTTGTAGGATGAATATTGTGGGAAATTATGTAAGCTTCAATTTGTTATATGACAGTCGAATCCTCAAGATACATAGTTTATTAGTTTTATGCGAGAAACTAAAAAATGGTACCTTTAAACCACCCCCTCTCCCTTAGCACAGTGGGTAGGGGTGGGGACTATTGATATGTTTACCTCCTTACTACCCTAAACAGAACTGCGGGGTCAAAAATTGTCTTCTCAACTTTTCCCTCTATAACCTTTCCTTGACTGGACTATATCTAATCACAGTAAAATTGAGATTAATTCCCAGAGGAATGCAAAAATTTACCGCACAAAGGCCCAGTTGCACAAAAGCCGGTTAAATTTTAATCCTGATGAACCAAATCAGAGGAGACCATTTCAAAAAGATGGATCCACTGCAATTAATCAGGATTGAAAATAGCCCCGGCTTTTTTGCAACCGGCACTAAGTACCTGATTGAATGATTACAAAATTTCAACAGCTGAGTCAAAATTTTGACACAGTCCCACACACATGAACTCGCTCACTCACTTCCATCAGCAACAGACGACTTAATCATCTGTTTTTCCAAGGATGGATGATAATTATCCTTTTAATGTCCTTCAGCGAGTTTTCCCAGGTATGAGACTTAGTGCAATCGAATTTTTATATTATAAACCTACTATGTTCTGAATTTCGTGAGAATCGTTAGAGCCGTTTTCGAGATCCGGTGAAATACAAAGATATACACATCTAAACATATAAACATCTGAACATATAAATATATAAACATATAAACAGAAGTTGCTCGTTTAATAGTATAGGATTTCTAAAAAAATACATGACACTACTCTCAGCAGTGTCTTTATTGAACGAGCGTTAGCGAGTTCTCACTTTTGACTCACTCAGGCCAAAGTCGTTGTCAGTCTGTTTGTATGTTCTTCAATAACTTTAAAAAGAATTGATCAATCACCTTCAAATTTTGAACACCTATTCATCACACCTTCTAACAGGTCAAGTTCGATGGACAACAAAATTGTCTCACGACTTCGTCTTTCTTCAGGATATAACAAATAACATTGAAAGTGCATAAGAATAAAAAATGGTTTATCATTCAGTTAGCTGAAGAATTCATTGCATGCAATTACAACAGTTTTTCCATCCATCCATTCATTCATTCATTCATAACATCAACTGAAACTATTTGGAAGCTATCTCACAGACAGACCTTCATGCGCAGACATGTGATTTCAGCTGATTAAGGCTGTCGAAGGCTAAAAGAAAAACTTTCTACTGGTGACATTTTTCAATTTTTTTACTTTCCTTGCCCTATTACCCTAGGTAAGGAAAGTATTGCTTTGCGGAAAAAAAAATTAAGGTATCCCAATTTCTAAATTTCTATACGTTTCAAGGTCCCCTGAGTCCAAAAAAGTGGTTTTTGGGTATTGGTCTGTATGTGTGTGTATGAGTGTATGAGTGTCTGTGTACACCATATCTCATCTCCCAATTAACGGAATGACTTGAAATTTGGAACTTAAGGTCCTTACACTATAAGTATCCGACACAAACAATTTCAATCAAATGCAATTCAAGATGGCGGCTAAAATGGCAAAAATGTTGTCAAAAACAGGGTTTTTTGCGATTTTTACGAAAACGGCTCCAACGATTTTGATCAAACTCATACCTAAAATAGACATTGATAAGCTCTATCAACTGCTACAAGTCCCATATCTGCAAAAAAAATCAGGAGCTTCGCACCATCTAAGCAAAGTTTGACTTTAGATTCTCAATTATCAGTCTTCAGATACAATTTAACCAAAAAATTTCAAGCATGAAAATCTCTACAATTAATGGTATAGTAAAATTTTCACCTAAAAATAATGGAAATAAGCTCGAAATTCGAGAATATATGATTATTCAATATTGCAAACTGTTGGCAGTTGATTCTATTAAATCATTCACTATGGAGAGAAAGCAGACCTCGTGTATCTCCAGCGTTATAGTCCTGTCACCAGCTGGTTCAGATCTTAGAATAGTAGACTTGAGATGCTCGTGAACACTAGCGTCAGGTTACCAAATTTCATAACGGAAAGGAAAGTTGTGTGAGTGCGTCACACCAGATTTTTTTAATTGCGCGTCGACGTAAGGTGCGTACAAATATACGCGCCGCGAACATGAGCAATTCACTTTTAATCAGCTGACTTTGTCTGTGTTTTTACAGAAACGGTAAGATACAGATATAAAAAGCTTGGCATCAGCTGATTAAAATTGAATTGCTCATGTTCGCGGCGCGTATATCTGTACGCACCTTTACATACAATGTTTTTGGAAATTTAGCATTGCAAGGATAATATAAAAGGGAAAAGGAGCCTCCTTCATACGCCAATATTAGAGTAAACATCAAACTTTAGAATTATTCATCATAAATCAGCTGACAAGTGATTACACAGATGTGTGGAGAAGCCAGTCTATTGCTGTATTTCCATAAGGTCTATAGTTTCAATCAGGTACTTCTGGATGAGAATACTGCGTGAGGTCTACTGTTCACAGAACTACTAGTCTATTTTTTCATAGAATTTATCTAATTAAAGATGATGATAGCAAACGAAAGCATGCTCCTGTAAAATATTAATTTTTATTTGATTAAAGGGGATTTTTGACAACATTTCAAGTCTATTCAAGTAATCTAATTCTCCCAGAGGCAGTGGTTTTTCTCTGACGTCTCCTCCTTATATTGTATTTTCTGTGTTTATTATTGATTGTAACGATTCAATTTTGTGAAGCTTGTCTTTTATATGCAACTACTGAATAAATGAAATTTTATTTGATTATAAAATTTTGGGACAGCGCGAACATGTCATTTCAAATTCGGTAAGAGATAAATTCATGAACTTCTGAAGATAAATTCTTCATGGTATTGTTGATTAAGGAAATTTAAGAAAAGGAGCCTCCTTCATACGCCAATATTAGAGTAAAAATCTGACTATAGAATTATTGATCATAAATCAGCTGACAAGAGTGATTACACAGATGTGTGGAGAAGCCAGTCTATTGCTGTATTTCCATAAGGTCTATAGTTTCAATCAGGTACTTGTGGATGAGAATACTGCGGGAGGTCTACTGTTCACAGAACTACTAGTGATAATGTTGATTGAAGAAAACAAAAAATTCTGAGAATATCAATTTTTGAGAAAGTTATTCAATTTATCAAAAATAAGTTAAAGTGAGTCATAAGTGAGAACGAGCTAACGCTCGTTCAAAAATATTCAAATTTGATTAGGTCATTGCCGTTACGAAAATATTTGGATTAATATGGTCAATGAAGGAGAGTCGTCGTATGGCTTCTATTTGGACGCACGTGCGTGTGGTATGCCGTGCGTGTGTGAGTTGCGGTTTATAGTCGGATTCACTTGAAAGTTTCAGCAAAGATTAAACGGGGATTTGGAGTTGTTTTTATAAGAAATACTGACATTAGGAAGAGAATATCACTTTTTATCTACACGAATCCGTACCAGTGCTATAGTGAAATGGCAGTGTTTGTTTAGCAATTGTATTGCTATCCTTGTCTATCATTCAACAAAGCAGATCTTTCCTACTTTGCTCTGTTGCACGGTCGTTTTTTAACCAAAGACCTTAAAGATGCATATACTTACATACAGCGCTAGTGTCGTACTTGGAATTGAAATCCGCCATTGAGGGGGCAACCCATAAGATTATTACATACCAATGCCACCAATGCCTTTGTGATCAATTGTATTACAACTATATAGATATAATATCTCGTGCTAAAATACCCCAATGGCGGCCTTCAATTTCAAGTAAGAGCTATCATTGGGAAGGCATAGGCATTGTGGGTCTATATCTCTTTAAGGTCTTTGTTTTTAACAAAATATATATATATATAATTAGTTAACAAAATATTTAATCTTGACTATAGAAACTCATTAAGAAATCATTAAAAATAAAATTTATTGCTTGATAAAATATAATTGATTATTGACCGAGCGAAGTGAGGTCTAAGATTCAAGTCGATGGTTTGTCATTTCTCTTAATGTTGAAATGTTTATATGTTGCGCATTTACGGCGTAACGCGGTAATAGATTTTCATGAAATTTGACAGGTATGTTCCTTTTTTAATTGCGCGTCGACGTATATACAAGGTTTTTGGAAATTTTGCATTTCAAGGATAATATGAAAGGAAAAAGGAGCCTCCTTCATGCGCTAATATTGGATTACTAGCCGTCAGGCTCGCTTCGCTCGCCATATCCGTCTAGCACGGGGGGCTCCGCCCCCTGGACCCCCGACTGGATCGTCCAAGAATGAGATCAGCAGACTCGCTTCGCTCGCCTGCATTTTTCATTTAAGCATTTTTATCATATGTTAGGACAATCCAGTCGGAGGTCCAGACCAAACGTCTGGCTAAACGGATATGGCGAGCGAAGCGAGCCTGACGGCTAGTAATATTATATTCCCAGGATTGAAGTAGCAGTGCCCAATCAATTTTTCCGCGATAAATGCATTTAAATCTTCATCTTGGTGCCAACCTAACAAAGTCAACTCACCTTAATGCCAACCTGACAAAATTATTAATTTAGTTGCCAGTTAACAACTGTTTCGAAGAGGTACTCTATCTAGATTATATTTCTATAGTAACATATGATATGGAAATTTCAATTATAATTAAGAGATTGGAAGAAGAAGAATATACATGCTAAAAGACGAACTTTAAACCCTTAAAAACAACCCTTAGAGTTAAAATATTGCCAAAAGATTTCTTAGTGCGCCTCTAAAGGGCCAACTGAACATACCTACCAAATTTGAACGTTTTTGGTCCAGTAGATTTTTAGTTCTGCGAGTGAGTGAGTGAGTGAGTGAGTGAGTCAGTCAGTCAGTCAGTGCCATTTCGCTTTTATATATATAGAAAAAGGAAAAATAGAAAAATCAGACTATAGAATTATTCATCATAATTCAGCTGACAAGTGATTACACAGATGTGTGGAGAAGCCAGTCTATTGCTGTATTTCCATAAGGTCAATAGTTTCAATCAGGTACTTGTGGATGAGAATACTGCGTGAGGTCTACTGTTCACAGAACTAGTAGTATGAAAAGAAAAAGGAGCCTCCTTCATACGCCAATATTATAGTAAAAATCAGACTATAGAATTATTCATCATAAATCAGCTGATAAGTGATTACACAGATGTGTGGAGAAGCCAGTCTATTGCTGTATTTCCATTATAAGGTCTATAGTTTCAATCAGGTACTTGTGGATGAGAATACTGCGTGAGGTCTACTGTTCACAGAACTACTAGTTTTGAACGAGAATGAACAGTTAATATTACAATATCGGGGCACCGAGCTTCGCTCCGGAGTTCAAAAGCATAGAATCATAAAAGGATAGTTAATATTTACTTATTAATACACAAAACAAAATTCTTTCAATTAATTGGGACCAACAAGCACCGCCCAAAACTGTTTCTTCCGCGAATTTTGATATATACACTATAAATACGGTAGTCCAAAAACTAAGTTAAATATGTTAATACGGTGGGAAAAGGAACGTGGTATTCTATACCATCATATAATTGACCGAGCGAAGTGAGTTTATCGGACCCCTCATTGTTCATCGGAATGAGCTCGAATTGATGTTTCATTGCAGATAATTGATAAGTGGAGGCTTTCATATTATATTTTATAAATTCCTTTTTTCTAAATCAGTGAATTTCAAGGGAGAGCTTATTGTTGTCATTCGTTTTGTTTACATTTTCCACCGCCTTCTAAAATGAGTAATAGTTGTGATTCAAGTTATGATTTAAGTATAGAGGGAAATATATCTCTTCATGATTTTATCATATGTTTTCATGAATTGCACTCAGTATTCTGGTGCCTGGTTTATAATACTTCTACATACCTTACATCTATTTATCATCGGTGCTGCGTTAGAAAATGAATGAAGTTATCTGCGTTGTCTAATAACATACAAGGATCACAAACCCGTTTTTTCGAACATATAATGACCTTCCAGATACTGACTTCTGATGCTGATACTGACTTAATAAGATTATACTGACTATACTGATTATACTGACTTAATGTATCTCATTATAGCCAGTTGCATTTCTATTTAAATATTGTGAGAAATTGATGATTCTGATTAAATAGGAAAGTCAATTTCAAACAAGAATTATTTCTAATCTATTCATTGCTCTTATTAAATTATCTTTTAATCTATCTCTCAGTAGACGTTGTTTGGAAATAATGTCATGTTTTCTTTCTTCTGAGGAAATTTGAAGTATTACAAGATTACAACATGTACAATATTCTATCTGGTATTCATTATGAAACTGCATACTCAGAATATGGTAATTGACCGAGCGAAGTGAGGTCTAAGATTCAAGTCGACGGTTTGGCATTTCCGTTTATGTTTAAATGTTTATACATATATGTATATATATGTATATATGTATATACATATATGTATGTTGCGCATTTACGGCAAAAAGATTTTCAGGAAATTTGAAGGTTTGTTCCTTCTTAAATTGCCTGGTCGTTTTTAACAATATATATATATATATATATATTATATATATATATAATATATATATATATATATAATTAGTTAACAAAATATTTAATCTTGACTATGGAAACTCATCATGGAATCATTGAAAAATAAAATTAATTGCTTGATAAAATATAATTGATTATTGACCGAGCGAAGTGAGGTCTAAGATTCAAGTCGATGGTTTGTCATTTCTCTTAATGTTAAATGTTTATATGTTGCGCATTTACGGCGTTACGTTTCAAAAAACCTTGTATATAGGCCTACGTCGACGCGCAATTAAAAAAGGAACATACCTGTCAAATTTCATGGAAATCTATTACCGCTTTTCGCCGTAAATGCGCAACATATAAATATTAAGAGAAATCCCAAACCGTCGACTTGAATCTAAGACCTCACTCCGCTCGGTCAATAATAACTAACATTCTTCTTGTTTATTGACCGAGTGAAGTGAGGTCTAAGATTCAAGACGACGGTTTGGCATTTCTATTAATGTTTAAATGTCTACATGTTGCGCATTTACGGCGAAACGCGTTAATAGATTTTCATGAAATTTGACAGATATATTCCTTTTTTAATTGCGCGTCGACGTATATACAAGGTTTTTGGAAATTTTGTATTTCAAGGATAATATAATAGGAGAAAGGAGCCTCCTTCATACGCCAATATTAGAGTAAAAATCAGACTATAGAATTAGTCATCATAAATCAGCTAGTGAGAATAAACTAGGATTTCTGTGAACAGTAGAGCTCGCTCTCAATAAGTTACATTGACCTGTTGTTCTGTTTTCTTAAAAATTAAAGAGAGATTTATCGATTTGAAATGTCTAGAAAAATCCTAAATAAACATAGAGCTTTCTGTCCTATCGTACCGTGACTTGTCGTCCCGGAATGTGAGTGTGAGCGCTGTTATTAGGTCTGGCTGCCGTCGATACGCCAATCCAATCAACTCATCAGAGAACATTCTGTGTTGTCGTGTTCGCGAAAAATCGGTGTGTTGAAATTAACAAAATTAACTACCATAATGCTGATTTCCTACAAACTTCATTCCTCACTTTTCATGATTTTAGAAATCAATTTCTTTTCAATAATATTTGTTGCAATTTTGATTATCAGATTAAAAAAGAAAAGTTATGTTTTCTAAAAATGTTTTCTATCAATAACTCCAAACTCTAAACTAGAATCATGGACCCATCTTATGGAAAGACAAAGTTAGTAGACAACTGTTCACTAAAGTTGATGGATACATTTTCAAGACGTTCGATATTTTTGAACGGGTAGTATTATAGTCCACTAGACTGCTGATTTATGGTGAATAATTCTATAGTCTGATTCTTACGGTAATATTGCCGTTTGAGGAGGCTCCTTTTTCCTTTTATAATAGTAGTTCTGTGAACAGTAGACCTCACGCAGTATTCTCATCCACAAGTACCTGATTGAAACTATAGACCTTATGGAAATACAGCAATAGACTGGCTTCTCCACACATCTGTGTAATCACTTGTCAGATGATTTATGATGAATAATTCTAGTCTGATTTTTACTCTAATATTGGCGTATGAAGAAGGCTCCTTCTTTTTCCTTTTATATTATCCTTGAAATGCAAAATTTCAAATAACCTTGTATATACGTCGACGCGCAATTAAAACAGGAACATATCTGTCAAATTTCATGAAAATCTATTAACGCGTTTCGCCGTAAATGCGCAACATGTAGACATTCAAACATTAATATAAATGCTAAACCGTCGACTTGAATCTTAGACCTCACTTCGCTCGGTCAATTAACAAGAAAAATGTTAGATTCTAGTCGACGGTTTGGCATTTCTCTTAATATTCATATGATGCGCATTTACGGCGAAACGCGGTAATAGATTTTCATGAAATTTGACAGGTATGTTCCTTTTTTAATTGCGCGTCGTTGTATATACAAGGTTTTTTTGAAATTTTGCATTTCAAGGATAATATAAAAGGAAAAAGGAGCCTCCTTCATACGCCAATATTGGAGTAAAAATCAGACTATAGAATTATTCATCATAAATCAGCTGTCTAGTGGACTATAATACTACCCGTCCAAAAACATCGAACATCTTGAATAATAATGTATGTTTCCATCAACGTTGTAGACAGTTGCAGCCAGACCTGATAACAGCGCTCACACTCACATTCCGGGACGACACGTCACGGTACGATAGGACAGAAAGCTCTATGTTTATTTAGGATTCTTTCTATACATTTTAAATTCATAAATTATTTACTAGTAGTTCTGTGAACAGTAGACCTCACGCAGTTATTACGAAGTCCCAAACCATAAGCACATCCACACTGATACACTAACTATTTATTCGATCAGATCATGCTTACACAAGATTTAATTAATAACGCTTTCCGGAATTTAGCACGAGAAAACCAGAAGACATCTAGGCGCCCAGACGAGCTGTTATAAGTTCTTTGCATCCTATTTAATAGTGCATACAAATTGCATTCAATGAGGCATGCAATTTATAGTCTACACAGCTGCTAATTTTATACCAAGTTACATTGAGATATTGAATTGCATGCGTCATGGCATGCAATTTATAGTGAACTCGACAGCTGATTTATGATGAATAATTCTATAGTCTGATTTTCACTCTAATATTGACGTATTAAAGAGGCTCCTTTTTCCTTTTATATTATCCTTGAAATGCAAAATTTCCAAAAACCTTGTATACGTCGACGCGCAATTTAAAATAGAACATACCTGTCAAATTTCATAGAAATCTATTACCGCGTTTCGCCGTAAATGCGCAACATATAAACATTTAAACATTAAGAGAAATGTCAAACCGTCGACTTGAATCTTAGACCTGTAAGGGTGGGAAAATGGAAAAAACACAAGAAAAGATCGTACTGGTTTTTGATATTTAAAACAAAACAATAAATTATTTATTTCAAAATTAGAATTATAATTAGAAATTACGAAATAATAATAATCAGATGAATATTTCAGGGGCTACTCGCTTTGCTGCTAGTGAGGATTCAATTGTTGTGGTTATGAAAAATTTAAGAACAATGACTCAGTAGTCACCTACCTTTTTGAAATAGCTTCCCACTTTGGCATCCACTGGTATTTCGCGGCGTTAATTATTAATTAATAATCAAAATAACTGATCTAATGAAATGGGTTCAGATCCCGTCCCATTCAATAATACAATTCTCTTTAAACTGCCCGAACTGCGACAGGAAAACTGTATTATAAAACAAGAGCAAAATCTATCCCCTTGACCAGAACAGCCGGACTTTACTCACAGTCCTCTTGAACGAGCTCACACACTGACACACAGACCAAAAGTAAAATTTTGGGTATTAAATATAAACTCAGTCAATGCCAAACATGAAAGCCATCTCAAATACATATTTTTATCTGTCGCACAAGCGGCACGTTTGTTATTAAAAACAAAAGAGAAGCTACATTGATTTTGACAACAAATGAAATAAACAATCTTTCTGTCGATGACAAAAATTGTTTCAAAGACAAAAACACTGTTCATTAAACTTTTCTAAATTAAAACTCTAAAATCCTGATCAATATGAGATAAATATATGATTCATATATATGTCCCATATGACCAGGTGACAGACCTCACTTCGCTTGGTCAATTAATTTTTGAGAAAACATAACAACAGGTCAATGTGACTTACTGAGCGCGAGATCTACTGTTCACAGAACTACTAGTTAGCAATTAATATCAGGTCAGATATACAGAGATGACTCAATTCACATTTATCTACTATAGAAGGCGGTTCAAGAGGAAACTTGAACAATTATCTGTCTTATGAAATCCACTGACTCTTTAAACTGTATCCCACTACACGTGGGCCGATCAGTAAGCGAACACGAGAATTGCACCTTGATTGAACAAACGAGGCGTGTAATTAAACAATTACTACGGTCAGAGGTCAGAGCATGTCCAGGCTATAATGGTTGATATGACCTTTCGGTGAATTGCTCTAAGCCCAAACTTCAAACTCAATCTATTCTGCGACCCATTTCATCGGCACAGACAGTTTTCGTTCAGTATTACAACATTTGTAACGAAACTCAACTTCAATCTATCCATCGGCACAGATAGTTTTCGTTCAGTATTACAATATCTGTAACGATTCTTCAAATTCAATCTATCGGCACAAATATCTATCTACTAGCCGTCAGGCTAGCTTCGCTCGCCATATCCGTCTTGCCAGGGGGCTCCGCCCCCTGGACCCCCGACTGGATCGTCCCAGAATGAGATCAGCAGGCTCGCTTCGCTCGCCTGCATTTTTCATTTGAGCATTTTTATCATATGTTAGAACAATCCAGTCAGGGGTCCAGACTAAACGTCTGGCTAAACGGATATGGCGAGCGAAGCGAGCCTGACGGCTAGTAATATAATATTCCTAGGATTGAAGTAGCAGAACCCAATCAATTTTTCTGCGATAAATGCATTTATTTAAATCTTCAACTTGGTGCCAACCTAACAAAGTCAACTCAACTTAATGCCAACCTGACAAAATTATTAATTTAGTTGCCAGTTAACAACTGTTTCGAAGAGGTACTCCATCTACATTATAGTTCTATAGTAACATATCATATGGAAATTTCAATTATAATTAAGAGATTGGAAGAAGAAGAATATACATGCTAAAAGACGAACTTTAAACCCTTAAAAACAACCCTTAGAGTTAAAATATTGCCAAAAGATTTCTTAGTGCGCCTCTAAAGGGCCAACTGAACATACCAACCAAAACGAACGTTTATCTACCAAATTTGAACGTTTTTGGTCCGGTAGATTTTTAGTTATGCGAGTGAGTGAGTCAGTCAGTCAGTCAGTCAGTCAGTCAGTCAGTCAGTGAGTGCCATTTCGCTTTTATATAAATCGATCTATCACTCTCTACTTTTGGTAGAGAGTTAGTGGGAAGGATAATTTGAATATTCTTTCCAAAGAATGGACAATGATATGTCCAAAGCTCCGCCAATTTATGTAGATGCATAACATTATTATCTATAGCTATCACCAATTGCTTTTTTCATATCATATGCAGTTCAATAATTATTTTCTTAGTCTATATTATGTAAATTCATCTATAATTTTGCTGTATTGTAAACTATTGTATATAAGTGTATAAGCCAGTATATATTGTAATCTACATAAATAAACAGTTCAATAATTATTTTCTTAGTCTATATTATGTAAATTCATCTATAATTTTGCTGTATTGTAAACTATTGTATATAAGTGTATAAGCCAGTATATATTGTAATCTACATAAATAAAGTACTCAATCAATCTATGTAGCCTAATTCCATCGGCACAGATAGTTTTCGTTCAGTATTACAATATCTGTAACGAAACTTGTGGGGTCATTTAACCTGCAATTTCAAACTTAGTTTTCGTTCAGTTTCGCAAGATGTCAGGAAATTTATGTTCACGAATTGGCGGCAATTTCAAAGTTAAGTTTTAGTTCGTTTTCGGAGATCTGTCACGAAACGTTTGGGCGTTATTTAAACGTTCTTGAGAAGAAAATATAGGTTAAAATATATAATTAAATATAGGTTAATAGGTTAAAATATAGGCTCAACTCACACTTACGCGACTCAGGTCGAGAAGAGACTCGACTCTAGTCGAGAGCATGTGTTTCCAAATGGTGACACTCAGACCAGTCGATTCTAGTCTCCGCGACGTCACCATTTGAAAATACATGATCTCGACTAGAATCGAGTCTCTTCTCGACCTGAGTCGCGTAAGTGTGAGTTGAGCCCAAGAAGGGTAGGTTAGGTAGGGTAAGTTAGATAGGCTGTCAGCTGGATTATCGTTTGCATGCAGATAATACGGTAACTCAATTCAACTGTATCCACTATCTCTCTTTAATTTCCACTGCTTTCAACAGAACAGCTGACATGATATCAGTGACATTTTTAGCGAGTTCTCCACCTCACTAGTACCTATCAATACTCAATTCAAAATATCAGGATCCGAGCTTCGCTCTGGAGTACATGAGCATAAAAAATATATTACAAAAAAAGAAATGATCATAACATTCATAGTTCGTACAGAAATAATCTATCTAATCACAGTAAATTGAGATTAATTCCCAGAGGAATACAAAAATTTCCCTCACAAAGGCCCGGTTGCACAAAAGCCGGTTAAATTTTAATTCTGATTAATTCTATGTGAACCAAATCAGAGACAACCATTTCAAAAAGATGGGTCTACATGAATTAATCGGGAATGAAAATAGCCCGGCTTTTTCGCAACCGGCACTAAGTACCTGATTGAATGATTCCAAAAGTTCAACAGCTGAGTCATAATTTTGACACAGTCCCACAAACATGAACTCGCTCACTCACTTCCATCACCAACAGACGACGAAATAATTATTATCAGCTGTTTTTCAAAGGATGAATAATAATCATCCTTTTAATGTTCTTCAGCGAGTTTTCCCAGGGATTCCTAGTGCAATCGAATTTTAATATTATAAATCTACTATGTTATGAATTTGAGATCCGGTGAAATACATACTTATAAATAGAAATTGCTCGTTTAATAGTATAGAATATCTGGATATTTATGTTCGACGGATCTCGAAAACGGCTCTAACGATGTTCACGAAATTTGGAACATAGTAGGTTTATGAT